>NW_027039571.1:59558-62058 GCF_034236695.1 Oncorhynchus nerka
GACCGGCTCCTGGTCCTGGTGTTGACCGGCTCCAGGTCCTGGTGTTGACCAGCTCCTGGTTCTAGTGTTGACCGGCTCCTGGTTCTGGTGTTGACTGGCTTCGGTCCTGGTGTTGACCGGCTCCGGTCCTGGTGTTGACCGGCTTCGGTCCTGGTGTTGACCGGCTCCGGTCCTGGTGTTGACCGGCTCCGGTCCTGGTGTTGACCGGCTCCAGGGAAGGCTAGATGTCTTTGTGCTCCTGGTAACGGAGGAATCTTCAGAGAGGAAGGATCAGAGATTAGAGGAACAGGACAAGCTCTACAGTCTGTGCCAAGAGCCAACATGCTGCTCTGACAATCTGTCTGATACTCCATCCAAAAACACCTGCAGACTGTCTGAGGCCTATGGGCCTGGATGGTTGATCATTTCTATCTACAAAACACCTGCAGACTGTCTGAGGCCTATGGGCCTGGATGGTTGATCATCTCTATCTACAAAACACCTGCAGACTGTCTGAGGCCTATGGGCCTGGATGGTTCATCATCTCTACCTCAAAAACACCTGCAGACTGTCTGAGGCCTATGGGCCTGGATGGTTGATCATCTCTGTCTCTAAAACACCTGCAGACTGTCTGAGGCCTATGGGCCTGGATGGTTCATCATCTCTATCTCAAAAACACCTGCAGACTGTCTGAGGCCTATGGGCCTGGATGGTTGATCATCTCTATCTCCAAAACACCTGCAGACTGTCTGGGGCCTATGGGCCTGGATGGTTCATCATCTCTATCTCCAAAACACCTGCAGACTGTCTGAGGCCTATGGGCCTGGATGGTTGATCATCTCTATCTCAAAAACACCTGCAGACTGTCTGTTATCTTTAACAGTCTTCGTAGAGACCAGGGTGTCTGTTATCTTTAACAGTCTTCGTAGAGACCAGAGTGTCTGTTATCTTTAACAGTCTTCGTAGAGACCAGAGTGTCTGTTATCTTTAACAGTCTTCCAACAGACCAGGGTGTCTGTTATCTTTAACAATCTTCCTACAGACCAGGGTGTCTGTTATCTTTAACAATCTTCCTACAGACCAGGGTGTCTGTTATCTTTAACAGTCCTCCAACAGACCAGGGTGTCTGTTTTCTTTAACAGTCCTCCAACAGACCAGAGTGTCTGTTATCTTTAACAGTCTTCCTACAGACCAGAGTGTCTGTTATCTTTAACAGTCCTCCAACAGACCAGAGTGTCTGTTATCTTTAACAGTCTTCCTACAGACCAGGGTGTCTGTTATCTTTAACAGTCTTCCTACAGACCAGAGTGTCTGTTATCTTTAACAGTCCTCCTACAGACCAGGGTGTATGTTATCTTTAACAGTCTTCCTACAGACCAGAGTGTCTGTTATCTTTAACAGTCCTCCTACAGACCAGGGTGTATGTTATCTTTAACAGTCTTCCTACAGACCAGAGTGTCTGTTATCTTTAACAGTCCTCCTACAGGCCACGGTGTCTGTTATCTTTAACAGTCCTCCAACAGACCAGAGTGTCTGTTATCTTTAACAGTCTTCCTACAGACCAGGGCCTGTTATCTTTAACAGTCTTCCTTCAGACCAGGGTCTGTTATCTTTAACAGTCTTCCTACAGACCAGGGCCTGTTATCTTTAACAGTCCTCCAACAGACCAGAGTGTCTGTTATCTGTAACAGTCTTCATACAGACCAGGGTGTCTGTTATCTTTAACAGTCTTCCTACAGGCCAGTGTCTGTTATCTTTAACAGTCCTCCAACAGACCAGAGTGTCTGTTATCTGTAACAGTCTTCCTACAGTGTTGCCCAGCACCCTCCTCTCGGTTCAGTAGGTGATACGTCTCCAATAGATTAGTCAACACATAAGTCAAATGTCAAAAGTGTTTTCACTCAACTGAAATGACTGTTTATCACTCTGATTGATTTGTAAGGGAGTGTGGCTGGGAATCCTGTTTTAATCCTCTATGAAGGTGTTAGTCGGTGTGGGGCCATGAAGCCTGACATATTCATCATGAGGCTCGGTGCCTAGGTGGTGTGACAGGGACAGAGGTGAGTTATTACAGCATGGGTTCACGGTCTGGTAACGTAGGAAGTGTTTCGGGGTGGAACCACCCGGCATATTGACTATTGTTCCTCTGTGCAAAGGAACTCATACGTCAATACGGACAAAAGGAATCACATCTAGAGGACGGAAGGACGGGCTCGTCAAACGGACCAGGGATCTTCTTTTTTTCTCCATTCGCAAACATGGTCGAAAGCATCGAAGCTGAAAGTAGTTGTATAGCAGGACTGTTTTATTTATTTACTTTTCTGCTCTTTTGCACATCAATATCTCTACCTGTACATGACCATCTGATCATTTATCACTCCAGTGTTAATCTGCAAAATTGTAATTATTCGCCTACCTCCTCATGCCTTTTGCACACATTGTATATAGACTCCCCTTTTTTTTCTCTACTGTGTTATTGACTTGTTAATTGTTTACTCCATGTGTAACTCTGTGTTGTCTG
>NW_027039571.1:67058-75426 GCF_034236695.1 Oncorhynchus nerka
GACTCTGAGACCCAGTGGGGCTTTGAAATACTCATATTCCCCCTAATGACATAATCACCTCATTAGGTGAGTTTGAAATGCAGTCGCTACTTAAGTAGGGAGTTCATTTGACTCCCATTCTTCTCCTGTAGTTCTCACAGGGATGGTTGGAATGGCAGGGAGGAGGGGTTACTGGATGTCAACCACACATCAAAATAAGGACCGTTACAGAATGGGATTTGTGTGAAGAATGACCAACACTAAAGAAATATCGGCATTTAAGATTTTTATTGCCAAAATAAAAATGATGTGGATGGTTGGTCGTCTCAAATGAAACTGTGAATGATCTCAACGTCACTCTGGATCCTAATCTCTCTTTTGACGGACGGTTAACAAATATTTAAAGAGCAGCTTTTTTCCCGTCTTCTTAACTTCTTATTAACATTTTAAAAATCGTAAACTTTTTGGAAAACAATTACGCAGAAAAGCTAATCTGTGCTTTTGTCACTTCAATATTAGACTACTGCAACGCTCTCCTCTCCTACTACCAGGATTAGGAGCTAAATGAACTGCAACGCTCTCCTCTCCTACTACCAGGATTAGGAGCTAAATGAACTGCAACGCTCTCCTCTCCTACTACCAGGATTGGAGCTAAATGAACTGCAACGCTCTCCTCTCCTACTACTGGATTAGGAGCTAAAATGAACTGTAGCTCTCTCCTACTACCAGGATTAGGAGCTAAATGAACTGCAAGCGGCTCTCTCTCCTACTACCGGGATTAGGAGCTAAATGAACTGCAACGCTCTCCTCTCCTACTACCAGGATTAGGAGCTAAATGAACTATATTTCTCCTCTCCTACTACCAGGATTAGGAGCTAAATGAACTACAACGCTCTCCTCTCCTACTAACAGGATTAGGAGCTAAATGAACTGCAACGCTCTCCTCTCCTCTCCTACTACCAGGATTAGGAGCTAAATGAACTACAACGCTCTCCTCTCTGGCTACCAGGATTAGGAGCTAAATGAACTACAACTCTCTCCTCTCTGGCTACCAGGATTAGGAGCTAAATTAACTGCAACTCTCTCCTCTCTGGCTACCAGGATTAGGAGCTAAATGAACTGCAACGCTCTCCTCTCCTCTCCTACTACCAGGGTTAGGAGCTAAATGAACTGCAACGCTCTCCTCTCTGGCTACCAGGATTAGGAGCTAAATGAACTGCAACACTCTCCTCTCCTCTCCTACTACCAGGATTAGGAGCTAAATGAACTGCAACGCTCTCCTCTCCTCTCCTACTACCAGGATTAGGAGCTAAATGAACTGCAACGCTCTCCTCTCCTCTCCTACTACCAGGATTAGGAGCTAAATGAACTGCAACGCTCTCCTCTCCTACTAACAGGATTAGGAGCTAAATGAACTGGGCAACGCTCTCCTCCTACTACCAGGATTAGGAGCTAAATGAACTGCAACGCTCTCCTCTCCTACTACCAGGATTAGGAGCTAAATGAACTGCAACGCTCTCCTCTCCTACTACCAGGATTAGGAGCTAAATGAACTGCAACGCTCTCCTCTCCTACTACCAGGATTAGGAGCTAAATGAACTGCAACGCTCTCCTCTCCTACTACCAGGATTAGGAGCTAAATGAACTGCAACGCTC
Source organism: Oncorhynchus nerka (assembly GCF_034236695.1). Taxonomy (NCBI): domain Eukaryota; kingdom Metazoa; phylum Chordata; class Actinopteri; order Salmoniformes; family Salmonidae; genus Oncorhynchus; species Oncorhynchus nerka. The sequence goes on from NW_027039571.1 coordinate 68,694, forward strand.
TCCTCTCTCCTACTACCAGTTAGGAGCTAAATGAACTGCAACGCTCTCCTCCTACTACCAGGATTAGGGAGCTAAATGAACTGCAACGCTCTCCTCTCCTACTAACAGGATTAGGAGCTAAATGAACTGCAACGCTCTCCTCTCCTCTCCTACTACCAGGATTAGGAGCTAAATGAACTGCAACGCTCTCCTCTCTGGCTACCAGGATTAGGAGCTAAATGAACTACAACTCTCTCCTCTCTGGCTACCAGGATTAGGAGCTAAATTAACTGCAACTCTCTCCTCTCTGGCTACCAGGATTAGGAGCTAAATGAACTGCAACGCTCTCCTCTCCTCTCCTACTACCAGGGTTAGGAGCTAAATGAACTGCAACGCTCTCCTCTCTGGCTACCAGGATTAGGAGCTAAATGAACTGCAACACTCTCCTCTCCTCTCCTACTACCAGGATTAGGAGCTAAATGAACTGCAACGCTCTCCTCTCCTCTCCTACTACCAGGATTAGGAGCTAAATGAACTGCAACGCTCTCCTCTCCTACTACCAGGATTAGGAGCTAAATGAACTGCAACGTTCTCCTCTCCTACTACCAGGATTAGGAGCTAAATGAACTGCAACGCTCTCCTCTCCTACTACCAGGATTAGGAGCTAAATGAACTGCAACGCTCTCCTCTCCTCTCCTACTACCAGGGTTAGGAGCTAAATGAACTGCAACGCTCTCCTCTCCTCTCCTACTACCAGGATTAGAGCTAAATGAACTGCAACGCTCTCCTCTCCTACTACCAGGATTAGGAGCCAAATGAACTGCAACGCTCTCCTCTCCTACTACCAGGATTAGGAGCTAAATGAACTGCAACGCTCTCCTCTCCTACTACCAGGATTAGGAGCTAAATGAACTGCAACGCTCTCCTCTCCTCTCCTACTAACAGGATTAGGAGCTAAATGAACTGCACCGCTCTCCTCTCCTACTACCAGGATTAGGAGCTAAAATGAACTGCAACGCTCTCCTCTCCTACTACCAGGATTAGGAGCTAAATGAACTGCAACGCTCTCCTCTCCTACTACCAGGATTAGAGCTAAATGAACTGCAACGCTCTCCTCTCCTACTACCAGGATTAGGAGCTAAATGAACTGCAACGCTCTCCTCTCCTACTACCAGGATTAGGAGCTAAATGAACTGCAACGCTCTCCTCTCCTACTACCAGGATTAGGAGCTAAATGAACTGCAACGCTCTCCTCTCCTACTACCAGGAATAGGAGCTAAATGAACTGCAACGCTCTCCTCTCCTACTACCAGGATTAGGAGCTAAATGAACTGCAACGCTCTCCTCTCCTACTAACAGGATTAGGAGCTAAATGAACTGCAACGCTCTCCTCTCCTCTCCTACTACCAGGATTAGGAGCTAAATGAACTGCAACGCTCTCCTCTCTGGCTACCAGGATTAGGAGCTAAATGAACTACAACTCTCTCCTCTCTGGCTACCAGGATTAGGAGCTAAATTAACTGCAACTCTCTCCTCTCTGGCTACCAGGATTAGGAGCTAAATGAACTGCAACGCTCTCCTCTCCTCTCCTACTACCAGGGTTAGGAGCTAAATGAACTGCACGCTCTCTCTGGGCTACCAGGATTAGGAGCTAAATGAACTGCAATACTCTCCTCTCCTCCTACTACCAGGATTAGGAGCTAAATGAACTGCAACGCTCTCCTCTCCTCTTCCTACTACCAGGATTAGGAGCCAAATGAACTGCACCGCTCTCCTCTCCTCTCCTACTACCACAGGATTAGGAGCTAAATGAACTGCAACGCCTCCTCTCCTACTAACAGGATTAGGAGCTAAATGAACTGCAACGCTCTCCTCTCCTGGCCGAACAGGATTGTTTCAAATGAACTGCAACTCTCTCCTCTCCTACTACCAGGATTAGGAGCTAAATGAACTGCAACTCTCTCCTCTCCTACTAACAGGATTAGGAGCTAAATGAACTGCAACTCTCTCCTCTCTTACTACCAGGATTAGGAGCTAAATGAACTGCAACTCTCTCCTCTCCTACTAACAGGATTAGGAGCTAAATGAACTGCAACTCTCTCCTCTCCTCTCCTACTAACAGGATTAGGAGCTAAATGAACTGCAACTCTCTCCTCTCCTACTACCAGGATTAGGAGCTAAATGAACTGCAACTCTCTCCTCTCCTACTACCAGGATTAGGAGCTAAATGAACTGCAACTCTCTCCTCTCCTCTCTGGCTACCAGGATTAGGAGCTAAATGAACTGCAACTCTCTCCTCTCCTACTACCAGGATTAGGAGCTAAATGAACTGCAACGCTCTCCTCTCCTACTACCAGGATTAGGAGCTAAATGAACTGCAACGCTCTCCTCTCTGGCTACCAGGATTAGGAGCTAAATGAACTGCAACTCTCTCCTCTCCTACTAACAGGATTAGGAGCTAAATGAACTGCAACTCTCTCCTCTCTGGCTACCAGGATTAGGAGCTAAATGAACTGCAACTCTCTCCTCTCTGGCTACCAGGGTTAGGAGCTAAATGAACTGCAACTCTCTCCTCTCTGGCTACCAGGATTAGGAGCTAAATGAACTGCAACTCTCTCCTCTCTGGCTACCAGGATTAGGAGCTAAATGAACTGCAACTCTCTCCTCTCCTACTACCAGGGTTAGGAGCTAAATGAACTGCAACGCTCTCCTCTCTGGCTACCAGGATTAGGAGCTAAATGAACTGCAACGCTCTCCTCTCCTCTCCTACTACCAGGATTAGGAGCTAAATGAACTGCAACGCTCTCCTCTCCTCTCCTACTAACAGGATTAGGAGCTAAATGAACTGCAACTCTCTCCTCTCCTACTAACAGGATTAGGAGCTAAATGAACTGCAACTCTCTCCTCTCCTACTAACAGGATTAGGAGCTAAATGAACTGCAACTCTCTCCTCTCCTACTACCAGGATTAGGAGCTAAATGAACTGCAACTCTCTCCTCTCCTACTACCAGGATTAGGAGCTAAATGAACTGCAACTCTCTCCTCTCCTACTACCAGGATTAGGAGCTAAATGAACTGCAACGCTCTCCTCTCTGGCTACCAGGATTAGGAGCTAAATGAACTGCAACGCTCTCCTCTCTGGCTACCAGGATTAGGAGCTAAATGAACTGCAACGCTCTCCTCTCCTCTCCTACTAACAGGATTAGGAGCTAAATGAACTGCAACGCTCTCCTCTCCTACTACCAGGATTAGGAGCTAAATGAACTGCAACGCTCTCCTCTCCTACTAACAGGATTAGGAGCTAAATGAACTGCAACACTCTCCTCTCCTCTCTGGCTACCAGGATTAGGAGCTAAATGAACTGCAACGCTCTCCTCTCTGGCTACCAGGATTAGGAGCTAAATGAACTGCAACTCTCTCCTCTCTGGCTACCAGGATTAGGAGCTAAATGAACTGCAACTCTCTCCTCTCTGGCTACCAGGATTAGGAACTAAATGAACTGCAACTCTCTCCTACTACCAGGATTAGAGCCAAATGAACTGCACCGCTCCTCTCCTACTACCAGGATTAGAGCCAATGAACTGCACCGCTCTCTCCTCCTACTACCAGGATTAGGAGCTAAATGAACTGCAACTCTCTCCTCTCTGGCTACCAGGATTAGGAGCTAAATGAACTGCAACGCTCTCCTCTCCTACTAACAGGATTAGGAGCTAAATGAACTGCAACTCTCTCCTCTCCTACTACCAGGATTAGGAGCTAAATGAACTGCAACGCTCTCCTCTCCTACTAACAGGATTAGGAGCTAAATGAACTGCAACTCTCTCCTCTCCTGGCTACCAGGATTAGGAGCTAAATGAACTTTACAACGCTCTCCTCTCCCACTACCAGGATTAGGAGCTAAATGAACTGCAACTCTCTCCTCTCCTGGCTACCAGGATTAGGAGCTAAATGAACTACAACGCTCTCCTCTCTGGCTACCAGGATTAGGAGCTAAATGAACTGCAACTCCCTCCTCTCTGGCTACCAGGATTAGGAGCTAAATGAACTACAACTCTCTCCTCTCCTACTAACAGGATTAGGAGCTAAATGAACTGCAACTCCCTCTCCTCTCCTACTACCAGGATTAGGAGCTAAAATGAACTGCAACTCTCTCTCCTCTCCTACTACCAGGATTAGGAGCTAAATGAACTGCAACTCTCTCCTCTCTGGCTACCAGGATTAGGAGCTAAATGAACTGCAAGCGCTCTCCTCTCCTACTAACGGGATTAGGAGCTAAATGAACTACGCTCTCTCCTCTCCTAGCTGCCAGGATTAGAGCTAAATGAACTGCAATCCTCTCCTCTCCTACTACCAGGATTAGGAGCCAAATGAACTGCAACGCTATCCTCTGGCTACCAGGGTTAGGAGCTAAATGAACTGCTCTCCTCTCCTCTCCTACTACCAGGATTAGAGCTAAATGAACTGCAACGCTTCCTCTCACCAGCTACCAGGATTAGGAGCTAAATGAACTGCAACGCTCTCCTCTCTGGCTACTAAGGATTAGGAGCTAAATGAACTCCCAACTCTCTCCTCTCTACTACCAGGATTGGAGCTAAATGAACTGCAACTCTCCCCTCTGGAAAAGCTAGGAGCAAAATCAAACTGGACACGTTTAATCTCCATCTCCTTAACATTCAAATGAACTCAGTCATCACTCTTACTGACAGTTGTGGCTGCTTTGTGAATGCAACGTGTTGTCTGGCTACCAGGATTGCCCTTTGTGCTGTTGTCTCCTACTACCAATAATGTTTGAACTGCATGTTGTGTTACTAACAGTTAGGAGCTAAATGAACTGCATGTTGTGTCCTTCTAACATGTTGAGCTGAACTACCATGTTGTGTCTGGGCTACCAGGATTGAGCCAAATGAACTGCCATGTTGTGCTGCTGCCATGATTAGAGTTGTCATGTTGTCTCTGGCTACCATGTTTTGTTGCAATGAACTGCAACGCATGTTCTCTGGGCTACCATGTTAGGAGCTAAATGAACTGCCATGTTGTGTCCTACTACCATGTTAGGAGCTTGAACTACCATGTTTTATCCTACTACCAGGATTAGAGCCAAATGAACTGCAACTTCTCCTCTTTTCCTACTAACAGGATTGTGAGCTAAATGAACTTCAACGCATGTTTTATTGGCTACCATGTTGTGTTTCTAAATGAACTGCTACCATGAAAGAGCTGCTACAAACATGTTGTGTTTCTACAGTTGTAATCTACCATGTTTTCTTCATTCAAAGACTCAGTTGTGTTTCTGACATGTTGTGGCTGCTACCATGTTTTGTTGTCTCGACCATGTTGTGTTTGTGCATGTTGTGCTGCTACCATGTTGTGTTTCTACCATGTTGTGTTTCCATGTTGTGTTGCTACCATGTTTTGTTGCTGCTACCATGTTGTGTTTGCTACCATGTTGTGCTGCTACCATGTTGTTGTCATATTGTGTTACTACCATGTTGTGTTGCTGCCATGTTGTTGTCATGTGTTGCTACCATGCTGTGTTGCTACCATGCTGTGTTGTCATGTGTTGCTACCATGCTGTGTTGCTACCATGCTGTGTTTCATGTGTTGCTACCATGCTGTGTTGTCAGCGTGTTGCTGCCATGCTGTGTTGTCATGTGTTGCGCCATGCTGTGTTGTCAGCGTGTTGCTACTTCATGCTGTGCGTTGTCAAGCGTGTTGCTACCATGCTGTGTTGTCAGTGTTGCTACCATGCTGTGTTGTCATGTGTTGCTACCATGCTGTGTTGTCATGTGTTGTTGCCATGTTGTGTTGTCAGCGTGTTGCTACCATGCTGTGTTGTCATGTGTTGCTACCATGCTGTGTTGTCATGTGATGCTACCATGCTGTGTTGTCATGTGATGCTACCATGCTGTGTTGCTACCATGCTGTATTGTCATGTGTTGCTGCCTTGCTGTGTTGTCGTCTTAGGTCTCTCTTTATGTCGTGTTGTGTTGCCTCTCTTTATGTCGTGTTGTGTTGCCTCTCTTTATGTCGTGTTGTGTTGTCTCTCTTTATGTCGTGTTGTCTCTCTTTATGTCGTGTTGTGTTGTCTCTCTTTATGTCGTGTTGTTTTGTCTCTCTTTATGTTGTGTTGTGGTGTCTCTCTTTATGTCGTGTTGTGTTGTCTCTCTTTATGTAGTGTTGTGTTGTCTCTCTTTATGTAGTGTTGTGTTGTCTCTCTTTATGTCGTGTTGTCTCTCTTTATGTCGTGTTGTGTTGTCTCTCTTTATGTAGTGTTGTGTTGTCTCTCTTTATGTAGTGTTGTGTTGTCTCTCTTGTCGTGATGTGTTGTCTCTCTTGTCGTGATGTGTTGTCTCTCTTGTCGTGATGTGTTGTCTCTCTTGTCGTGTTGTGTTGTCTCTCTTGTCGTGATGTGTTGTCTCTCTTTATGTCGTGTTGTGTTGTCTCTCTTGTCGTGATGTGTTGTCTCTCTTGTCGTGATGTGTTGTCTCTCTTGTCGTGATGTGTTGTCTCTCTTGTCGTGATGTGTTGTCTCTCTTGTCGTGATGTGTTGTCTCTCTTGTCGTGATGTGTTGTCTCTTGTCATGATGTGTTGTCTCTCTTGTCGTGATGTGTTGTCTCTCTTGTCGTGATGTGTTGTCTCTCTTTATGTTGTGATGTGTTGTCTCTCTTGTCGTGATGTGTTGTCTCTCTTTATGTCGTGATGTGTTGTCTCTCTTGTCGTGATGTGTTGTCTCTCTTGTCGTGATGTGTTGTC
>NW_027039572.1:0-75570 GCF_034236695.1 Oncorhynchus nerka
AGAACCAGACGGTGAAAGACCAGGTTCCATCCTATAAGACAACACTCTCACAGAACCAGACGGTGAAAGACCAGGTTCCATCCTATAAGACAACACTCCCAGAACCAGACGGTGAAAGACCAGGTTCCATCCTATAAGACAACAACTCACAGAACCAGACGGTGAAAGACCAGGTTCCATCCTATAAGACAACACACTCTCACAGAACCAGACGGTGAAAGACCAGGTTCCATCCTATAAGACAACACGCTCCCAGAACCAGACGGTGAAAGACCAGGTAAGACAACACGCTCCCCATGAAAGACCAGGTTCCATCTAAGACAACACGCTCACACAGAACCAGACGGTGAAAGACCAGGGTTCCATCCTATAAGACAACACGCTCACAGAACCAGACGGTGAAAGACCAGGTTCCATCCTATAAGACAACACGCTCCCAGAACCAGACGGTGAAAGACCAGGTTCCATCCTATAAGACAACACGCTCACAGAACCAGACGGTGAAAGACCCAGGTTCCATCCTATAAGACAACACGCTCACAGAACAGACAGACAGGTGAAAGAACCAGACGGTGAAAGACCAGGTTCCATCCTATGGCTCAGAACCAGACGGTGAAAGACCAGGTTCCATCCTATAAGACAACACGCTCCCAGAACCAGATGAACTCCTTGAATCCCAGCAGAGGAGGACCAGATGCAGTGGTAGCTGTAAGTCTGGATGCTATTGAATGCAGAGGCATCCCCAAAGACAAAGATTTCAGAGGAGATCTTGACTTTGACAATGACGCTTACTCTACAGTCAGGAAAGGTAGCAGCACTTTTAAGTTGGATCCAGTGCGGGTGGATGGAGTTCTCAGAGTGGGAGGATTGCCAAAGGCAAGCTATGCCTGAAGAAGTCAAGCACCCTGTCATTCTCTCCAAAGACCTTCACATATCTACACTCATCCTCCACCACATACATCAACAAACAGGACATGGTGGAAGGAATCACATGCTCTCACTTCTCCGTCAAAAGTATTGGATCATCAATGTAAACTCTGCAGCAAGAAACATCCTCTCAGAGTGTTGTGAGCAGAAGGCAAAGAGGCCAGATTGGTGAGCAGAAGGCAAAGAGGCCAGATTGGTGAGCAGAAGGCAAAGAGGCCAGATTGGTGAGCAGAAGGCAAAGAGGCCAGATTGGTGAGCAGAAGGCAGAGGCCAGATTGAGCAGAAGGCAAGAGAAGGTGGGAGCAGAAGAGGCCAGAAGAGCAAAAGAGGCCAGATTGGTGAGCAGAAGGCAAAGAGGCCAGATTGGTGAGCAGAAGGCAAAGAGGCCAGATTGGTGAGCAGAAGGCAGAGGCCAGATTGGTGAGCAGAAGGCAAAGAGGCCAGATTGGTGAGCAGAAGGCAAAGAGGCCAGATTGGTGAGCAGAAGGCAAAGAGGCCAGATTGGTGAGCAGAAGGCAAAGAGGCCAGATTGGAGCAGAGCAGAAGGCAAAGAGGCCAGATTGGTGAGCAGAAGGCAAAGAGGCCAGATTGGTGAGCAGAAGGCAAAGAGGCCAGATTGGTGAGCAGAAGGCAAAGAGGCCAGATTGGTGAGCAGAAGGCAAAGAGGCCAGATTGGTGAGCAGAAGGCAAAGAGGCCAGATTGGTGAGCAGAAGGAAAAGAGGCCAGATTGGTGAGCAGAAGATGGCAGATATGCTACTTGAAAGGATCTTTGCTGACATCCCACCACTTATCAATGTAGGTGTGGATTACTTTGGTCCTACAGATATCAGAAAAGGATGAGAAAATGTTAAAAGATATGGAGTGATATTTACTGTCCAGTAGAGCAACACACATAGAAATTGCTTACTCTCTTAACACAGACTCGTGTATCAACGCCATAAGAAAATGTATGTGCAGAAGAGGACAAGTACAACATGTAAGAACTGATCGTGGGGCCTAACTTCGTTGGTTCTGAGAGAGAACTCAGAGAAGCTCTATTTGCTTTGATGGAGCCATTTTGGCCCATTTATGTGTTGTCTGTCAAGGGTTATTTTGACTTGTTTTGTACACTAAAGGCACTATATGTTGGGTTCATGGGTCACTAGTAACGTGTGTGTATATAGGTAGTACAGGAGACCAGGAAGGTAGTACAGGAGACCAGGAAGGGTTAGTACAGGTGTGAGGAAGGGTTAGTACAGGTGAGAGGAAGGGTTAGTACAGGTGAGAGGAAGGTTAGTACAGGAGACCAGGAAGGGTTTGTACAGGTGACCAGGAAGGGTTAGTACAGGAGACCAGGAAGGGTTAGTACAGGTGTGAGGAAGGGTTAGTACAGGTGACCAGGAAGGGTTAGTACAGGTGACCAGGAAGGGGTAGTACAGGTGACCAGAAGGGTTAGTACAGGTGACCAGGAAGGGGTAAAACAGGTGACCAGGAAGGGTTAGTACAGGTGACCAGGAAGGGACAGGTGACCAGGAAGGGTTAGTACAGGTGACCAGGAAGGGTTAGTACAGGTGACCAGGAAGGGTTAGTACAGGTGAGAGGAAGGGTTAGTACAGGTGAGAGGAAGGGTTAGTACAGGTGAGAGGAAGGGTTAGTACAGGTGACCAGGAAGGAGTTAGTACAGGAGACCAGAAGGGTTAGTACAGGTGACCAGGAAGGGTTAGTACAGGAGACCAGGAAGGGTTAGTACAGGTGAGAGGAAGGGTTAGTACAGGTGACCAGGAAGGGTTAGTACAGGTGAGAGGAAGGGTTAGTACAGGTGACCAGGAAGGGTTAGTACAGGTGTGAGGAAGGGTTAGTACAGGTGACCAGGAAGGGTTTAGTGACCAGGAAGGGTTAGTACAGTGTGAGGAAGGGTTAGTACAGGTGACCAGGAAGGGTTAGTACAGGTGAGGAAGGGTTAGTACAGGGTGAGAGGAAAGGGTTAGTACAGGTGACCAGGAAGGGTTAGTACAGGTGACCAGGAAGGGTTAGTACAGGTGACCAGGAAGGGTTAGTACAGGTGACCAGGAAGGGTTAGTACAGGTGAGAGGAAGGGTTAGTACAGGTGACCAGGAAGGGTTAGTACAGGTGTGAGGAAGGGTTAGTACAGGTGACCAGGAAGGGTTCGTACAGGTGACCAGGAAGGGTTAGTACAGGTGTGAGGAAGGGTTAGTACAGGTGACCAGGAAGGGTTAGTACAGGTGTGAGGAAGGGTTAGTACAGGGAGAGGGTTAGTACAGGTGACCAGGAAGGGTTAGTACAGGTGAGAGGAAGGGTTAGTACAGGAGACCAGGAAGGGTTAGTACAGGTGAGAGGAAGGGTTAGTACAGGAGACCAGGAAGGGTTAGTACAGGTGTGAGGAAGGGTTAGTACAGGTGACCAGGAAGGGTTACAGGAGACCAGGAAGGGTTAGTACAGGTGAGAGGAAGGGTTAGTACAGGTGAGAGGAAGGGTTAGTACAGGAGACCAGGAAGGGTTAGTACAGGAGACCAGGAAGGGTTAGTACAGGTGAGAGGGAAGGGTTAGTACAGGTGAGAGGAAGGGTTAGTACAGGTGTGAGGAAGGGTTAGTACAGGAGACCAGGAAGGGTTAGTACAGGTGTGAGGAAGGGTTAGTACAGGTGACCAGGAAGGGTTCGACAGGTGACCAGGAAGGGTTAGTACAGGTGTGAGGAAGGGTTAGTACAGGTGACCAGGAAGGGTTAGTACAGGTGAGAGGAAGGGTTAGTACAGGCGAGAGGAAGGGTTAGTACAGGTGACCAGGAAGGGTTAGTACAGGTGACCAGGAAGGGTTAGTACAGGTGACCAGGAAGGGTTAGTACAGGTGACCAGGAAGGGTTAGTACAGGTGAGAGGAAGGGTTAGTACAGGTGACCAGGAAGGGTTAGTACAGGTGAGAGGAAGGGTTAGTACAGGTGACCAGGAAGGGTTAGTACAGGTGACCAGGAAGGGTTAGTACAGGTGAGAGGAAGGGTTAGGGTACAGGTGACCAGGAAGGGTTAGTACAGGTGACCAGGAAGGGTTAGTACAGGTGAGAGGAAGGGTTAGTACAGGTGACCAGGAAGGGTTAGTACAGGTGAGAGGAAGGGTTAGTACAGGTGTGAGGAAGGGTTAGTACAGGTGACCAGGAAGGGTTAGTACAGGTGAGAGGAAGGGTTAGTACAGGAGACCAGGAAGGGTTAGTACAGGTGACCAGGAAGGGTTAGTACAGGTGTGAGGAAGGGTTAGTACAGGTGACCAGGAAGGGTTAGTACAGGTGAGAGGAAGGTTAGTACAGGTGAGAGGAAGGGTTAGTACAGGTGAGAGGAAGGGTTAGTACAGGAGACCAGGAAGGGTTAGTACAGGAGACCAGGAAGGGTTAGTACAGGTGAGAGGAAGGGTTAGTACAGGTGAGAGGAAGGGTTAGTACAGGTGTGAGGAAGGGTTAGTACAGGAGACCAGGAAGGGTTAGTACAGGTGTGAGGAAGGGTTAGTACAGGAGACCAGGAAGGGTTAGTACAGGTGAGAGGAAGGGTTAGTACAGGAGACCAGGAAGGGTTAGTACAGGTGAGAGGAAGGGTTAGTACAGGTGACCAGGAAGGGTTAGTACAGGTGAGAGGAAGGGTTAGTACAGGTGACCAGGAAGGGTTAGTACAGTGTGAGGAAGGGTTAGTACAGGTGACCAGGAAGGGTTCGTACAGGTGACCAGGAAGGGTTAGTACAGGTGTGAGGAAGGGTTAGTACAGGTGACCAGGAAGGGTTAGTACAGGTGTGAGGAAGGGTTAGTACAGGCGAGAGGAAGGGTTAGTACAGGTGACCAGGAAGGGTTAGTACAGGTGACCAGGAAGGGTTAGTACAGGTGACCAGGAAGGGGTTAGTACAGGTGAGAGGAAGGGTTAGTACAGGTGACCAGGAAGGGTTAGTACAGGTGACCAGGAAGGGTTAGTACAGGTGAGAGGAAGGGTTAGTACAGGTGACCAGGAAGGGTTAGTACAGGTGACCAGGAAGGGTTAGTACAGGTGAGAGGAAGGGTTAGTACAGGTGACCAGGAAGGGTTAGTACAGGTGACCAGGAAGGGTTAGTACAGGTGAGAGGAAGGGTTAGTACAGGTGACCAGGAAGGGTTAGTACAGGTGAGAGGAAGGGTTAGTACAGGTGTGAGGAAGGGTTAGTACAGGTGACCAGGAAGGGTTAGTACAGGTGAGAGGAAGGGTTAGTACAGGAGACCAGGAAGGGTTAGTACAGGTGAGAGGAAGGGTTAGTACAGGAGACCAGGAAGGGTTAGTACAGGTGTGAGGAAGGGTTAGTACAGGTGACCAGGAAGGGTTAGTACAGGTGAGAGAAAGGGTTAGTACAGGTGAGAGGAAGGGTTAGTACAGGTGAGAGGAAGGGTTAGTACAGGAGACCAGGAAGGGTTAGTACAGGAGACCAGGAAGGGTTAGTACAGGTGAGAGGAAGGGTTAGTACAGGTGAGAGGAAGGGTTAGTACAGGTGTGAGGAAGGGTTAGTACAGGAGACCAGGAAGGGTTAGTACAGGTGAGGAAGGGGTTAGTACAGGTGACCAGGAAGGGTTCGTACAGGTGACCAGGAAGGGTTAGTACAGGTGTGAGGAAGGGTTAGTACAGGTGACCAGGAAGGGTTAGTACAGGTGAGAGGAAGGGTTAGTACAGGCGAGAGGAAGGGTTAGTACAGGTGACCAGGAAGGGTTAGTACAGGTGACCAGGAAGGGTTAGTACAGGTGACCAGGAAGGGTTAGTACAGGTGACCAGGAAGGGTTAGTACAGGTGAGAGGAAGGGTTAGTACAGGTGACCAGGAAGGGTTAGTGACCAGGAAGGTGTGAGAGGAAGGGTTAGTACAGGTGACCAGGAAGGGTTAGTACAGGTGACCAGGAAGGGTTAGTACAGGTGAGAGGAAGGGTTAGTACAGGTGACCAGGAAGGGTTAGTACAGGTGAGAGGAAGGGTTAGTACAGGTGTGAGGAAGGGGTTAGTACAGGTGACCAGGAAGGGTTAGTACAGGTGAGAGGAAGGGTTAGTACAGGAGACCAGGAAGGGTTAGTACAGGTGAGAGGAAGGGTTAGTACAGGAGACCAGGAAGGGTTAGTACAGGTGTGAGGAAGGGTTAGTACAGGTGACCAGGAAGGGTTAGTACAGGTGAGAGGAAGGGTTAGTACAGGTGAGAGGAAGGGTTAGTACAGGTGAGAGGAAGGGTTAGTACAGGAGACCAGGAAGGGTTAGTACAGGAGACCAGAAGGGTTAGTACAGGTGAGAGGAAGGGTTAGTACAGGTGAGAGGAAGGGTTAGTACAGGTGTGAGGAAGGGTTAGTACAGGAGACCAGGAAGGGTTAGTACAGGTGTGAGGAAGGGTTAGTACAGGTGACCAGGAAGGGTTCGTACAGGTGACCAGGAAGGGTTAGTACAGGTGTGAGGAAGGGTTAGTACAGGTGACCAGGAAGGGTTAGTACAGGTGAGAGGAAGGGTTAGTACAGGCGAGAGGAAGGGTTAGTACAGGTGACCAGGAAGGGTTAGTACAGGTGACCAGGAAGGGTTAGTACAGGTGACCAGGAAGGGTTAGTACAGGTGAGAGGAAGGGTTAGTACAGGTGACCAGGAAGGGTTAGTACAGGTGAGAGGAAGGGTTAGTACAGGTGACCAGGAAGGGTTAGTACAGGTGACCAGGAAGGGTTAGTACAGGTGAGAGGAAGGGTTAGTACAGGTGACCAGGAAGGGTTAGTACAGGTGACCAGGAAGGGTTAGTACAGGTGAGAGGAAGGGTTAGTACAGGTGACCAGGAAGGGTTAGTACAGGTGAGAGGAAGGGTTAGTACAGGTGTGAGGAAGGGTTAGTACAGGTGACCAGGAAGGGTTAGTACAGGTGAGAGGAAGGGTTAGTACAGGAGACCAGGAAGGGTTAGTACAGGTGACCAGGAAGGGTTAGTACAGGTGTGAGGAAGGGTTAGTACAGGTGACCAGGAAGGGTTAGTACAGGTGAGAGGAAGGGTTAGTACAGGTGAGAGGAAGGGTTAGTACAGGTGAGAGGAAGGGTTAGTACAGGAGACCAGGAAGGGTTAGTACAGGAGACCAGGAAGGGTTAGTACAGGTGAGAGGAAGGGTTAGTACAGGTGAGAGGAAGGGTTAGTACAGGTGTGAGGAAGGGTTAGTACAGGAGACCAGGAAGGGTTAGTACAGGTGTGAGGAAGGGTTAGTACAGGAGACCAGGAAGGGTTAGTACAGGTGAGAGGAAGGGTTAGTACAGGAGACCAGGAAGGGTTAGTACAGGTGAGAGGAAGGGTTAGTACAGGTGACCAGGAAGGGTTAGTACAGGTGAGAGGAAGGGTTAGTACAGGTGACCAGGAAGGGTTAGTACAGGTGTGAGGAAGGGTTAGTACAGGTGACCAGGAAGGGTTCGTACAGGTGACCAGGAAGGGTTAGTACAGGTGTGAGGAAGGGTTAGTACAGGTGACCAGGAAGGGTTAGTACAGGTGTGAGGAAGGGTTAGTACAGGCGAGAGGAAGGGTTAGTACAGGTGACCAGGAAGGGTTAGTACAGGTGACCAGGAAGGGTTAGTACAGGTGACCAGGAAGGGTTAGTACAGGTGACCAGGAAGGGTTAGTACAGGTGAGAGGAAGGGTTAGTACAGGTGACCAGGAAGGGTTAGTACAGGTGACCAGGAAGGGTTAGTACAGGTGAGAGGAAGGGTTAGTACAGGTGACCAGGAAGGGTTAGTACAGGTGACCAGGAAGGGTTAGTACAGGTGAGAGGAAGGGTTAGTACAGGTGACCAGGAAGGGTTAGTACAGGTGACCAGGAAGGGTTAGTACAGGTGAGAGGAAGGGTTAGTACAGGTGACCAGGAAGGGTTAGTACAGGTGTGAGGAAGGGTTAGGTGACAGGTGTGAGGAAGGGTTAGTACAGGTGACCAGGAAGGGTTAGTACAGGTGAGAGGAAGGGTTAGTACAGGAGACCAGGAAGGGTTAGTACAGGTGAGAGGAAGGGTTAGTACAGGAGACCAGGAAGGGTTAGTACAGGTGTGAGGAAGGGTTAGTACAGGTGACCAGGAAGGGTTAGTACAGGTGAGAGAAAGGGTTAGTACAGGTGAGAGGAAGGGTTAGTACAGGTGAGAGGAAGGGTTAGTACAGGAGACCAGGAAGGGTTAGTACAGGAGACCAGGAAGGGTTAGTACAGGTGAGAGGAAGGGTTAGTACAGGTGAGAGGAAGGGTTAGTACAGGAGACCAGGAAGGGTTAGTACAGGTGTGAGGAAGGGTTAGTACAGGAGACCAGGAAGGGTTAGTACAGGTGAGAGGAAGGGTTAGTACAGGTGTGAGGAAGGGTTAGTACAGGTGACCAGGAAGGGTTAGTACAGGTGAGAGGAAGGGTTAGTACAGGCGAGAAGGGTTAGTACAGGTGACCAGGAAGGGTTAGTACAGGTGAGAGGAAGGGTTAGTACAGGTGACCAGGAAGGGTTAGTACAGGTGACCAGGAAGGGTTAGTACAGGTGAGAGGAAGGGTTAGTACAGGTGACCAGGAAGGGTTAGTACAGGTGAGAGGAAGGGTTAGTACAGGTGACCAGGAAGGGTTAGTACAGGTGACCAGGAAGGGTTAGTACAGGTGACCAGGAAGGGTTAGTACAGGTGACCAGGAAGGGTTAGTACAGGTGACCAGGAAGGGTTAGTACAGGTGAGAGGAAGGGTTAGTACAGGTGACCAGGAAGGGTTAGTACAGGTGAGAGGAAGGGTTAGTACAGGTGTGAGGAAGGGTTAGTACAGGTGACCAGGAAGGGTTAGTACAGGTGAGAGGAAGGGTTAGTACAGGTGAGAGGAAGGGTTAGTACAGGTGAGAGGAAGGGTTAGTACAGGAGACCAGGAAGGGTTAGTACAGGAGACCAGGAAGGGTTAGTACAGGTGAGAGGAAGGGTTAGTACAGGTGAGAGGAAGGGTTAGTACAGGTGTGAGGAAGGGTTAGTACAGGTGTGAGGAAGGGTTAGTACAGGTGAGAGGAAGGGTTAGTACAGGTGACCAGGAAGGGTTAGTACAGGTGAGAGGAAGGGTTAGTACAGGTGTGAGGAAGGGTTAGTACAGGTGACCAGGAAGGGTTGTACAGGTACAGGTGACCAGGAAGGGTTAGTACAGGTGAGAGGAAGGGTTAGTACAGGTGACCAGGAAGGGTTAGTACAGGTGACCAGGAAGGGTTAGTACAGGTGAGAGGAAGGGTTAGTACAGGTGACCAGGAAGGGTTAGTACAGGTGAGAGGAAGGGGTTAGTACAGGTGACCAGGAAGGGTTAGTACAGGTGACCAGGAAGGGTTAGTACAGAGGAAGGGTTAGTACAGGTGACCAGGAAGGGTTAGTACAGGTGACCAGGAAGGGTTAGTACAGGTGAGAGGAAGGGTTAGTGACCAGGAAGGTTAGACCAGGAAGGGTTAGTACAGGTGTGAGGAAGGGTTAGTACAGGTGACCAGGAAGGGTGAGGAGACCAGGAAGGGTTAGTACAGGTGAGAGGAAGGGTTAGTACAGGAGACCAGGAAGGGTTAGTACAGGTGTGAAGGGTTAGTACAGGTGACCAGGAAGGGTTAGTACAGGTGAGAGGAAGGGTTAGTACAGGTGAGAGGAAGGGTTAGTACAGGTGAGAGGAAGGGTTAGTAC
This sequence comes from Oncorhynchus nerka, assembly GCF_034236695.1. Lineage (NCBI taxonomy): Eukaryota > Metazoa > Chordata > Actinopteri > Salmoniformes > Salmonidae > Oncorhynchus > Oncorhynchus nerka. The sequence goes on from NW_027039572.1 coordinate 9,563, forward strand.
AGGAGACCAGGAAGGGTTAGTACAGGAGACCAGGAAGGGTTAGTACAGGTGAGAGGAAGGGTTAGTACAGGTGAGAGGAAGGGTTAGTACAGGTGTGAGGAAGGGTTAGTACAGGAGACCAGGAAGGGTTAGTACAGGTGTGAGGAAGGGTTAGTACAGGAGACCAGGAAGGGTTAGTACAGGTGAGAGGAAGGGTTAGTACAGGAGACCAGGAAGGGTTAGTACAGGTGAGAGGAAGGGTTAGTACAGGTGACCAGGAAGGGTTAGTACAGGTGAGAGGAAGGGTTAGTACAGGTGACCAGGAAGGGTTAGTACAGGTGTGAGGAAGGGTTAGTACAGGTGACCAGGAAGGGTTCGTACAGGTGACCAGGAAGGGTTAGTACAGGTGTGAGGAAGGGTTAGTACAGGTGACCAGGAAGGGTTAGTACAGGTGTGAGGAAGGGTTAGTACAGGCGAGAGGAAGGGTTAGTACAGGTGACCAGGAAGGGTTAGTACAGGTGACCAGGAAGGGTTAGTACAGGTGACCAGGAAGGGTTAGTACAGGTGACCAGGAAGGGTTAGTACAGGTGAGAGGAAGGGGTACAGGTGACCAGGAAGGGTTAGTACAGGTGACCAGGAAGGGTTAGTACAGGTGAGAGGAAGGGTTAGTACAGGTGACCAGGAAGGGTTAGTACAGGTGACCAGGAAGGGTTAGTACAGGTGAGAGGAAGGGTTAGTACAGGTGACCAGGAAGGGTTAGTACAGGTGACCAGGAAGGGTTAGTACAGGTGAGAGGAAGGGTTAGTACAGGTGACCAGGAAGGGTTAGTACAGGTGAGAGGAAGGGTTAGTACAGGTGTGAGGAAGGGTTAGTACAGGTGACCAGGAAGGGTTAGTACAGGTGAGAGGAAGGGTTAGTACAGGAGACCAGGAAGGGTTAGTACAGGTGAGAGGAAGGGTTAGTACAGGAGACCAGGAAGGGTTAGTACAGGTGTGAGGAAGGGTTAGTACAGGTGACCAGGAAGGGTTAGTACAGGTGAGAGAAAGGGTTAGTACAGGTGAGAGGAAGGGTTAGTACAGGTGAGAGGAAGGGTTAGTACAGGAGACCAGGAAGGGTTAGTACAGGAGACCAGGAAGGGTTAGTACAGGTGAGAGGAAGGGTTAGTACAGGTGAGAGGAAGGGTTAGTACAGGTGTGAGGAAGGGTTAGTACAGGAGACCAGGAAGGGTTAGTACAGGTGTGAGGAAGGGTTAGTACAGGTGACCAGGAAGGGTTAGTACAGGTGACCAGGAAGGGTTAGTACAGGTGTGAGGAAGGGTTAGTACAGGTGACCAGGAAGGGTTAGTACAGGTGAGAGGAAGGGTTAGTACAGGTGAGAGGAAGGGTTAGTACAGGTGACCAGGAAGGGTTAGTACAGGTGACCAGGAAGGGTTAGTACAGGTGACCAGGAAGGGTTAGTACAGGTGACCAGGAAGGGTTAGTACAGGTGAGAGGAAGGGTTAGTACAGGTGACCAGGAAGGGTTAGTACAGGTGAGAGGAAGGGTTAGTACAGGTGACCAGGAAGGGTTAGTACAGGTGACCAGGAAGGGTTAGTACAGGTGAGAGGAAGGGTTAGTACAGGTGACCAGGAAGGGTTAGTACAGGTGACCAGGAAGGGTTAGTACAGGTGAGAGGAAGGGTTAGTACAGGTGACCAGGAAGGGTTAGTACAGGTGAGAGGAAGGGTTAGTACAGGTGTGAGGAAGGGTTAGTACAGGTGACCAGGAAGGGTTAGTACAGGTGAGAGGAAGGGTTAGTACAGGAGACCAGGAAGGGTTAGTACAGGTGAGAGGAAGGGTTAGTACAGGAGACCAGGAAGGGTTAGTACAGGTGTGAGGAAGGGTTAGTACAGGTGACCAGGAAGGGTTAGTACAGGTGAGAGGAAGGGTTAGTACAGGTGAGAGGAAGGGTTAGTACAGGTGAGAGGAAGGGTTAGTACAGGAGACCAGGAAGGGTTAGTACAGGAGACCAGGAAGGGTTAGTACAGGTGAGAGGAAGGGTTAGTACAGGTGAGAGGAAGGGTTAGTACAGGTGTGAGGAAGGGTTAGTACAGGAGACCAGGAAGGGTTAGTACAGGTGTGATGAAGGGTTAGTACAGGAGACCAGGAAGGGTTAGTACAGGTGAGAGGAAGGGTTAGTACAGGTGACCAGGAAGGGTTAGTACAGGTGTGAGGAAGGGTTAGTACAGGAGACCAGGAAGGGTTAGTACAGGTGACCAGGAAGGGTTAGTACAGGTGAGAGGAAGGGTTAGTACAGGTGACCAGGAAGGGTTAGTACAGGTGACCAGGAAGGGTTAGTACAGGTGACCAGGAAGGGTTAGTACAGGTGAGAGGAAGGGTTAGTACCGGTGATCAGGAAGGGTTAGTACAGGTGATCAGGAAGGGTTAGTACAGGTGACCAGGAAGGGTTAGTACAGGTGAGAGGAAGGGTTCGTACAGGTGACCAGGAAGGGTTAGTACAGGTGATAAGGAAGGGTTAGTACAGGTGATCAGGAAGGGTTAGTACAGGTGATCAGGAAGGGTTAGTACAGGTGACCAGGAAGGGTCAGTACAGGTGATCAGGAAGGGTTAGTACAGGTGATCAGGAAGGGTTAGTACAGGTGAGCAGGAAGGGTTAGTACAGGTGACCAGGAAGGGTTAGTACAGGTGATCAGGAAGGGTTAGTACAGGTGACCAGGAAGGGTCAGTACAGGTGATCAGGAAGGGTTAGTACAGGTGATCAGGAAGGGTTAGTACAGGTGAGAGGAAGGGTTCGTACAGGTGACCAGGAAGGGTTAGTACAGGTGATCAGGAAGGGTTAGTACAGGTGATCAGGAAGGGTTAGTACAGGTGACCAGGAAGGGTTAGTACAGGTGACCAGGAAGGGTTAGTACAGGTGACCAGGAAGGGTTCGTACACTTTAGGCAATGAGCTCCCCCTTACCCCTCCACCTTAGGCAATGAGCTCCCCCTTACCCCTCCACCTTAGGCAATGAGCTCCCCCTTACCCCTCCACCTTAGGCAATGAGCTCCCCCTTACCCCTCCACCTTAGACAATGAGCTCCCCCTTATCCCTCCACCTTAGGCAATGAGCTCCCCCTTACCCCTCCACCTTAGACAATGAGCTCCCCCTTACCCCTCCACCTTAGACAATGAGCTCCCCCTTACCCCTCCACCTTAGGCAATGAGCTCCCCCTTACCCCTCCACTTTAGGCAATGAGCTCCCCCTTACCCCTCCACCTTAGGCAATGAGCTCCCCTTACCCCTCCACCTTAGGCAATGAGCTCCCCTTACCCCTCCACTTTAGGCAATGAGCTCCCTCTTACCCCTCCACCTTAGACAATGAGCTCCCCTTACCCCTCCACCTTAGGCAATGAGCCCTCCCTTACCCCTCCACCTTAGGCAATGAGCTCCCCTTACCCCTCCACCTTAGGCAATGAGCTCCCCTTACCCCTCCACCTTAGGCAATGAGCTCCCCTTACCCCTCCACTTTAGGCAATGAGCTCCCCCTTACCCCTCCACCTTAGACAATGAGCTCCCCCTTACCCCTCCACCTTAGGCAATGAGCTCCCCTTACCCCTCCACTTTAGACAATGAGCTCCCCCTTACCCCTCCACTTTAGACAATGAGCTCCCCTTACCCCTCCACCTTAGACAATGAGCTGTCCTAGGCATTGTTTTGCTCCCCCCTCCACTTTAGACAATGAGTCCCCCTTACCCTCCACCTCCACCTAGACAATGAGCTCCCCCTTAGGTGGTGGTTCTGGTGGTGGACCCCTCCACCTTAGGCAATGAGGTTCTCCGCCCTTTGGCTAAGATCCACCGACAATAGTGCCCTTGACAGGTGGTAGTGCTACACCTGACCAGAGACAATGAGCTGCAGGTTCTGGTGGGCCTTAGGAGGATCTCCCTGGTGGTGGTCTACCTCCAGTTGGTGGACTACTGTCTCCACTGACACATGGAACAACAGGCGTCCTCCACTTTGTGCAATTTATTTCATTATTAAAGTCATTATTGTTGTATTCTTGGTCACTAGTTTTTGTCCTGGGTTAGGTGGTGGTTCTGGTGGTGGACTACAGGTGTCCTGGGTTAGGTGGTGGTTCTGGTGGTGGACTACAGGTGTCCTGGGTTAGGTGGTGGTTCTGGTGGTGGTCTACAGGTGTCCTGGGTTAGGTGGTGGTTCTGGTGGTGGTCTGCAGGTGTCCTGGGTTAGGTGGTGGTTCTGGTGGTGGACTACAGGTGTCCTGGGTTAGGTGGTGGTTCTGGTGGTGGACTACAGGTGTCCTGGGTTAGGTGGTGGTTCTGGTGGTGGTCTACAGGTGTCCTGGGTTAGGTGGTGGTTCTGGTGGTGGACTACAGGTGTCCTGGGTTAGGTGGTGGTTCTGGTGGTGGTCTACAGGTGTCCTGGGTTAGGTGGTGGTTCTGGTGGTGGACTACAGGTGTCCTGGGTTAGGTGGTGGTTCTGGTGGTGGTCTACAGGTGTCCTGGGTTAGGTGGTGGTTCTGGTGGTGGTCTACAGGTGTCCTGGGTTAGGTGGTGGTTCTGGTGGTGGTCTACAGGTGTCCTGGGTTAGGTGGTGGTTCTGGTGGTGGTCTACAGGTGTCCTGGGTTAGGTGGTGGTTCTGGTGGTGGACTACAGGTGTCCTGGGTTAGGTGGTGGTTCTGGTGGTGGACTACAGGTGTCCTGGGTTAGGTGGTGGTTCTGGTGGTGGACTACAGGTGTCCTGGGTTAGGTGGTGGTTCTGGTGGTGGACTACAGGTGTCCAGGTGTCTGGTGGTGGTCTAGGTGGTGGTTCTGGTGGTGGTCTACAGGTGTCCTGGGTTAGGTGGTGGTTCTGGTGGTGGTCTACAGGTGTCCTGGGTTAGGTGGTGGTTCTGGTGGTGGTCTACAGGTGTCCTGGGTTAGGTGGTGGTTCTGGTGGTGGTCTACAGGTGTCCTACAGGGGTTAGGTGGTGGTTCTGGTGGTGGTCTACAGGTGTCCTGGGTTAGGTGGTGGTTCTGGTGGTGGACTACAGGTGTCCTGGGTTAGGTGGTGGTTCTGGTGGTGGACTACGGGTGTCCTGGGTTAGGTGGTGGTTCTGGTGGTGGAATACAGGTGTCCTGGGTTAGGTGGTGGTTCTGGTGGTGGTCTACAGGTGTCCTGGGTTAGGTGGTGGTTCTGGTGGTGGTCTACAGGTGTCCTGGGTTAGGTGGTGGTTCTGGTGGTGGACTACAGGTGTCCTGGGTTAGGTGGTGGTTCTGGTGGTGGACTACAGGTGTCCTGGGTTAGGTGGTGGTTCTGGTGGTGGACTACAGGTGTCCTGGGTTAGGTGGTGGTTCTGGTGGTGGACTACAGGTGTCCTGGGTTAGGTGGTGGTTCTGGTGGTGGTCTACAGGTGCACCAGCACCTGTAGGGTGAGTTTAAAGGCCATCTGGTCCTTTTTCTTTCTTAATTAATTTAAATTTCAGTTTTCCCCTTGTTTGTCCCGTTTTGTACCTCTTCTCCCCCTTGTATCCTACCCTCCCCCCTTCAATTATCCCTACTGTTTGAGTTTTGTGTTGCCTGCTGGCCGGAGGGGCTTTCTGACTTGTTGGAACGCTAGCCTCCTGGCCCTTTAGGCGTGGCAGGCATTGCATTGTTGCGTGTTTGTCTGACTGTATTTTCCTTGTTCCCATCCACCTTGTACTTGTTAGTTCACCCCCTAAAATTGCCTTTTGTCTCTGTTTCTTGTTTTGTGTTGTCAACTGGGGGACCTTTGCTGGCCGGCTTGCTAGCTGGTTAGCTCGGCCTAGTCTGCTGGCGAGGCTCGGCCTGGTCTCCTGGTGAGGCTCGCTAGCTGGTTAGCTCGGCCTGGTCTGCTGGCCGGCTTGCTAGCTGGTTAGCTCGGCCTGGTCTGCTGGCGAGGCTCGCTAGCTGGTTAGCTCGGCCTGGTCTGCTGGCGGCTTGTAGCTCGGCCTGGTCTGCTGGTGAGGCTCGCTAGCTGGTTAGCTCGGCCTGGTCTGCTGGTGAGGCTTGCCAGCTCTCGGCCCCAAGTTTGGCAGGTGTGTTGGTCAGTGTTCCTTTTTGTTTTCCCTTAATTCCACCTAAATTTGTTTGTTAGTTTGCTCCCCCCGTTTTTGTTTGGTTTGTGTTTTGTTTATTTTTGTGTCTTTCCCCTCGGGGAAAATGTATTTAAAAAAATTACACCAAAAAAAAAAATCCCTCCTTGTGTCCCTTCCCATTGTCGATAAGATTAGTTTGGTGCTGTGCTAGATAGTTTGTTGTGAGTTCCGTGGTTCAGCACAGCCTGGCTGAGCCTGCCAGTTCCACTTATCTCCCTCACTAGCTTTAAGCACCAACTGTCAGAGCATCTTACAGATTACTGCACCTGTACATAGCCCACCTATAATTTAGCCCAAACAACTACCTCTTTCTCAACTGTATTTAATTAATTAATTAATTTTGCTCCTTTGCACCCCATTATTTTTATTTCTACTTTGCACATTCTTCCATTGCAAAACTACCATTCCAGTGTTTTACTTGCTATATTGTATTTACTTTGCCACCATGGCCTTTTTTGCCTTTACCTCCCTTCTCACCGAATTTGCTCACATTGTATATAGACTTGTTTATACTGTATTATTGACTGTATGTTTGTTTTACTCCATGTGTAACTCTGTGTCGTTGTATCTGTCGAACTGCCAGGTCGCAATTGTAAATGAGAACTTGTTCTCAGCTAGCCTACCTGGTGAAATAAATAAATAAATAAAAAGGATATCCTGCATCGGCTCTGCGCAATGTGTCTCCCGGTGTGTCTGCACCAGGGTTGTGCAGGCCCTTGCAGGTTCGAGACCTCCAGTGCGCCTCCACGCCCGGTCTATCCTGTGCCTCCTCCAAGGACCAGGCTGTCTCTCCGTCTCCTCCCTCCAGGGTTAGGGTTAGGGTTAGTCTCTTTTGAAAATCCCAGTAGATCCATAAATGTTCTTTGCAGTCACTAAATCATGATGATCAACTACCGAAAGGTGCAGAATTATGGGCAATTACTCTCCTTTTATGCATATTGCACCAAAATATTTCATACTGCACAGAGTCTATCGGTAAATAGCCCACCCATTTTCACCTACCTCATCCCCATACTGTTTTTATTTATTTACTTTTCTGCTCTTTTGCATACCAATATCTCTACCTGTACATGACCATCTGATCATTTATCACTCCAGTGTTAATCTGCAAAATTGTAATTATTCGCCTACCTCCTCATGCCTTTTGCACACAATGTATATAGACTCCCCCTTTTTTTGGTACTGTGTTATTGACTTGTTAATTGTTTACTCCATGTGTAACTCTGTGTTGTCTGTTCACACTGCTTTGCTTTATCTTGGCCAGGTCGCAGTTGCAAATGAGAACCTGTTCTCAACTAGCCTACCTGGTTAAGTAAAGGTGAAATAAAAAAAAATAAAAAAAAAATACACATCAGATTTGATTCCTGATAACAGATTAAATACAATTTGATTTAAAGCTTTTTAAAAATGTTATAAACTAGCCCAGAGCCATTCTTAGATAGCCTGTGGTTAAGAATAATGCAGTGTGAAAAGGCCTTTTAACATGCATTGCTGACTATCGTAGCATCTATAATATTCTGTCTATAGCCAGAACATTTTCCTAAATAAGGTAATGTGGTGCTCGGTGGCTGCTTTCAGGACAACAACAAAAACTATTTTATGTAAAAGCCTATTTTTGTATGTTGTTGTTGTTGTTGTTGGCTCCAGACAATACTAGAGGAGTAGGGAAAAGTGATCGACTTTTGCCTTTTCCGTGATCCACTAACATGTCTTCCACATCTCACGCAGGCGCGCTGATTCTGACCCACGTGGCATGACGTCCTGCTTGATGTGTTCATCAGCGAATAACAGTCTGTGAAGCCGTTTAATAGAGTTACTATTCAACAACAGAAGAGATATGTCTCAGTTACAAACCAGGTTCTTCACGGATAACAAAAAGTAAGTATTTATTGTTGAATTGTAAGGATAGCCACTAGCTAGTTAGCTCGTTTGGCCAGTAAGCTAACTAGTTAGCTCATTTGCTAGCGAGCATGAAGGAGATCTCAATGGGAGTGTTAGCCATGCTGTTGGTAACAGTAATCATATCGTGTCCATAGCAGACGAGTTGAACAGGAGATCTCTATGGGAGTGTTAGCCATGCTGTTGGTAACAGTAATCATATCGTGTCCTTAGCAGACGAGTTGAAGAGGAGATCTCTATGGGAGTGTTAGCCATGCTGTTGGTAACAGTAATCATATCGTGTCCTTAGCAGACGAGTTGAAGAGGAGATCTCTATGGGAGTGTTAGCCATGCTGTTGGTAACAGTAATCATATCGTGTCCATAGCAGACGAGTTGAACAGGAGATCTCTATGGGAGTGTTAGCCATGCTGTTGGTAACAGTAATCATATCGTGTCCTTAGCAGACGGTTGAAAGGAGATCTCTATGGGAGTGTTAGCCATGCTGTTGGTAACAGTAATCATATCGTGTCCATAGCAGACGAGTTGAACAGGAGATCTCTATGGGAGTGTTAGCCATGCTGTTGGTAACAGTAATCATATCGTGTCCATAGCAGACGAGTTGAACAGGAGATCTCTATGGGAGTGTTAGCCATGCTGTTGGTAACAGTAATCATATCGTGTCCTTAGCAGACGAGTTGAACAGGAGATCTCTATGGGAGTGTTAGCCATGCTGTTGGTAACAGTAATCATATCGTGTCCTTAGCAGACGCGTTGCTTTGATAATGTTGATTTATTGAAGTTAGTGTGAGTTAGCCTGACCAGGGAAGATTGTAAATAGAAATCCTATGGGTTGCTATGTTTGCTAGCCTAGCTGAATACTGCAAGTTTGAAGTTAGTTAGCCAACTATCTATTTGCTGCATCCTTATGTAATACATGTATCACTAGCCACTTTAACTATGCCACTTTGTTTACATACTCATCTCATATGTATATACTGTACTCGATACCATCTACTGTATCTTGCCTATGCTGCTCTGTACCATCACTCATTCATATATCCTTATGTACATATTCTTTATCCCCTTAAACTGTGTATAAGACAGTAGTTTTGGAATTGTTAGTTAGATTACTTGTTGGTTATTACTGCATTGTCGGAACTAGAAGCACAAACATTTCGCTACACTCGCATTAACATCTGCTAACCATGTGTATGTTACCATTAACATCTGCTAACCATGTGTATGTGACAAATACAATTTGATTTGATTTGTCTGTAAGCAGTGACTTAGTCATGTTAAATTATTGCTGTAGCATAACCTATCGACGTTGTCCCTCAGATATTCAGTCGATGACGTCCCATTCTCCATCCCTGCTGCCTCAGAGGTACAGGAACTCAGCAACGTCATCAACAAGCTGCTCGAAGCAAAGAATGGTGAGAATAGATTGTAGAATGGTGCTTTTCCATTCGTTGGGGTTTAATGGCGGTTGGCATCCGATATAATGTTGCATTACAGCCACCAACTGTAGCTACCTGTGTCTGTTTCAACCGGGCATTCTGAAGACCTCGATGACTACCTCCACAGTCACTACAAACGTCTGGCGCTAACCGGATAACTGTCCTAACAACACCCTATCAGGGAGAACCTCATGGCACAGCATCAGGGCCAGACTCTATTCCCTCCAGCCACTATATAGCACAGCATCAGGACCAGACTCTATTCCCTCCAGCCACTATATAGCACAGCATCAGGGCCAGACTCTATTCCCTCCAGCCACTATATAGCACAGCATCAGGGCCAGACTCTATTCCCTTCAGCCACTATATAGCACAGCATCAGGGCCAGACTCTATTCCCTCCAGCCACTATAATGCACAGCATCAGGACCAGACTCTATTCCCTTCAGCCACTATATAGCACAGCATCAGGGCCAGACTCTATTCCCTTCAGCCACTATATAGCACAGCATCAGGGCCAGACTCTATTCCCTTCAGCCACTATATAGCACAGCATCAGGGCCAGACTCTATTCCCTCCAGCCACTATATAGCACAGCATCAGGGCCAGACTCTATTCCCTCCAGCCACTATAATGCACAGCATCAGGACCAGACTCTATTCCCTTCAGCCACTATATAGCACAGCATCAGGGCCAGACTCTATTCCCTCCAGCCACTATATAGCACAGCATCAGGACCAGACTCTATTCCCTCCAGCCACTATATAGCACAGCATCAGGACCAGACTCTATTCCCTCCAGCCACTATATAGCACAGCATCAGGACCAGACTCTATTCCCTCCAGATACTATATAGCACAGCATCAGGGCCAGACTCTCCTCCCTCCAGCCACTATATAGCACAGCATCAGGGCCAGACTCTATTCCCTCCAGATACTATATAGCACAGCATCAGGGCCAGACTCTATTCCCTCCAGATACTATATAGCACAGCATCAGGGCCAGACTCTATTCCCCCCAGCCACTATATAGCACAGCATCAGGGCCAGACTCTATTCCCTCCAGCCACTATATAGCACAGCATCAGGGCCAGACTCTATTCCCTTCAGCCCAGCACAGCTCCGGGCCAGACTCTATTCCCTCCAGCCACTATATAGCACAGCATCAGGCCAGACTCTATTCCCTCCAGCCACTATAGCACAGCATCAGGACCAGACAGCTATAGCACAGCATCAGGACCAGACTCTATTCCCTTCAGCCACTATATAGCACAGCATCAGGGCCAGACTCTATTCCCTCCAGCCACTATATAGCACAGCATCAGGACCAGACTCTATTCCCTCCAGCCACTATATAGCACAGCATCAGGACCAGACTCTATTCCCTCCAGCCACTATATAGCACAGCATCAGGACCAGACTCTATTCCCTCCAGCCACTATATAGCACAGCATCAGGGCCAGACTCTATTCCCTCCAGCCACTATATAGCACAGCATCAGGACCAGACTCTATTCCTCCAGCCACTATATAGCACAGCATCAGGACCAGACTCTATTCCTCCAGCCACTATATAGCACAGCATCAGGACCAGACTCTATTCCCTCCAGCCACTATATAGCACAGCATCAGGGCCAGACTCTATTCCCTCCAGCCACTATATAGCACAGCATCAGGGCCAGACTCCTCCAGCCACTATATAGCACAGCATCAGGGCCAGACTCTATTCCCTCCAGATACTATATAGCACAGCATCAGGGCCAGACTCTATTCCCTCCAGATACTATATAGCACAGCATCAGGGCCAGACTCTATTCCCCCAGCCACTATATAGCACAGCATCAGGGCCAGACTCTATTCCTTCAGCCACTATATAGCACAGCATCAGGGCCAGACTCTATTCCTTCAGCCACTATATAGCACAGCATCGGGCCAGACTCTATTCCCTCAGCCACTATATAGCACAGCATCAGGACCAGACTCTATTCCCTTCAGCCACTATATAGCACAGCATCAGGGCCAGACTCTATTCCCTCCAGCCACTATATAGCACAGCATCAGGACCAGACTCTATTCCCTCCAGCCACTATAGCACAGCATCAGGACCAGACTCTATTCCCTCCAGATACTATATAGCACAGCATCAGGGCCAGACTCTCCTCCCCCAGCCACTATATAGCACAGCATCAGGGCCAGACTCTATTCCCTCCAGCCACTATATAGCACAGCATCAGGGCCAGACTCTATTCCCTCCAGCCACTATATAGCACAGCATCAGGGCCAGACTCTATTCCCCCAGCCACTATATAGCACAGCATCAGGACCAGACTCTATTCCCTCCAGCCACTATATAGCACAGCATCAGGGCCAGACTCTCCTTCCTCCAGCCACTATATAGCACAGCATCAGGGCCAGACTCTATTCCCTCCAGCCACTATATAGCACAGCATCAGGGCCAGACTCTATTCCCTCAGCCACTATATAGCACAGCATCAGGGCCAGACTCTATTCCTCCAGCCACTATATAGCACAGCATCAGGGCCAGACTCTATTCCCTCCAGCCACAGCCACTATATAGCACAGCATCAGGGCCAGACTCTATTCCCTCCAGCCACTATATAGCACAGCATCAGGGCCAGACTCTATTCCCTCCAGCCACTATATAGCACAGCATCAGGACCAGACTCTATTCCCTTCAGCCACTATATAGCACAGCATCAGGGCCAGACTCTATTCCCTCCAGATACTATATAGCACAGCATCAGGGCCAGACTCTCCTCCCTCCAGCCACTATATAGCACAGCATCAGGGCCAGACTCTATTCCCTCCAGCCACTATATAGCACAGCATCAGGGCCAGACTCTATTCCCTCCAGATACTATATAGCACAGCATCAGGGCCAGACTCTATTCCCCCCAGCCACTATATAGCACAGCATCAGGGCCAGACTCTATTCCCTCCAGCCACTATATAGCACAGCATCAGGGCCAGACTCTATTCCCTTCAGCCACTATATAGCACAGCATCAGGGCCAGACTCTATTCCCTCCAGCCACTATATAGCACAGCATCAGGACCAGACTCTATTCCCTCCAGCCACTATATAGCACAGCATCAGGGCCAGACTCTATTCCCTCCAGCCACTATATAGCACAGCATCAGGACCAGACTCTATTCCCTCCAGCCACTATATAGCACAGCATCAGGACCAGACTCTATTCCCTCCAGATACTATATAGCACAGCATCAGGGCCAGACTCTCCTCCCTCCAGCCACTATATAGCACAGCATCAGGGCCAGACTCTATTCCCTCCAGCCACTATATAGCACAGCATCAGGGCCAGACTCTATTCCCTCCAGCCACTATATAGCACAGCATCAGGGCCAGACTCTAGTCCCTCCAGCCACTATATAGCACAGCATCAGGGCCAGACTCATTCCTCCTCCAGCCACTATATAGCACAGCATCAGGGCCAGACTCTATTCCCTCCAGCCACTATATAGCACAGCATCAGGGCCAGACTCTCCTCCCTCCAGCCACTATATAGCACAGCATCAGGGCCAGACTCTATTCCCTCCAGCCACTATATAGCACAGCATCAGGGCCAGACTCTCCTCCCTCCAGCCACTATATAGCACAGCATCAGGGCCAGACTCTATTCCCTCCAGCCACTATATAGCACAGCATCAGGGCCAGACTCTATTCCCTCCAGCCACTATATAGCACAGCATCAGGGCCAGACTCTATTCCCTCCAGCCACTATATAGCACAGCATCAGGACCAGACTCTATTCCCTCCAGCCACTATATAGCACAGCATCAGGACCAGACTCTATTCCCTCCAGCCACTATATAGCACAGCATCAGCACAGGGCCAGACTCTATTCCTCCAGCCACTATATAGCACAGCATCAGGGCCAGACTCTATTCCCTCCAGCCACTATATAGCACAGCATCAGGGCCAGACTCTATTCCCTCCAGCCACTATATAGCACAGCATCAGGGCCAGACTCTATTCCTAGCACAGCATCAGGGCCAGACTCACCTCCCTCCAGCCACTATATAGCACAGCATCAGGGCCAGACTCTATTCCTCCAGCCACTATATAGCACAGCATCAGGGCCAGACTCTATTCCCTCCAGCCACTATATAGCACAGCATCAGGGCCAGACTCTCCTCCCTCCAGCCACTATAGCACAGCATCAGGGCCAGACTCTATTCCCTCCAGCCACTATATAGCACAGCATCAGGGCCAGACTCTCCTCCCTCCAGCCACTATATAGCACAGCATCAGGGCCAGACTCTCCTCCCTCCAGCCACTATATAGCACAGCATCAGGGCCAGACTCTATTCCCTCCAGATACTATATAGCACAGCATCAGGGCCAGACTCTATTCCCTCCAGCCACTATATAGCACAGCATCAGGGCCAGACTCTCCTCCCTCCATACTATATAGCACAGCATCAGGGCCAGACTCTATTCCTCCAGCCACTATATAGCACAGCATCAGGGCCAGACTCTATTCCCTCCAGCCACTATATAGCACAGCATCAGGGCCAGACTCTATTCCCTCCAGCCACTATATAGCACAGCATCAGGGCCAGACTCTATTCCCTTCAGCCACTATATAGCACAGCATCAGGGCCAGACTCTATTCCTCCAGCCATTCCTATATAGCACAGCATCAGGCCAGACTCTATTCCCCTCCAGCCACTATATAGCACAGCATCAGACCAGACTCTCCTCCCTCCAGCCACTATATAGCACAGCATCAGGGCCAGACTCTCCTCCCATCCAGACTCTATTCCTCCAGCCACTATAGCACAGCATCAGGGCCAGACTCTATTCCCTCCAGCCACTATATAGCACAGCATCAGGGCCAGACTCTATTCCCTCCAGCCAGTACATAGCACAGCATCAGGGCCAGACTCTATTCCCTCCAGCCACTATATAGCACAGCATCAGGGCCAGACTCTATTCCCTCCAGCCACTATATAGCACAGCATCAGGCCAGACTCTATTCCCTCCAGCCACTATATAGCACAGCATCAGGGCCAGACTCCTCCCTCCAGCCACTATATAGCACAGCATCAGGGCCAGACTCTATTCCCTCCAGCCACTATATAGCACAGCATCAGGGCCAGACTCTATTCCTCCAGCCACTATATAGCACAGCATCAGGGCCAGACTCTATTCCCTCCAGCCACTATATAGCACAGCATCAGGGCCAGACTCTATTCCCTCCAGCCACTATATAGCACAGCATCAGGGCCAGACTCTATTCCCTTCAGCCACTATATAGCACAGCTCCAGACTCTATTCCCTATATAGCACAGCATCAGGCCAGACTCTATTCCCTCCAGCCACTATATAGCACAGAATCAGGGCCAGACTCTATTCCCTTCAGCCACTATATAGCACAGCATCAGGGCCAGACTCTATTCCCTCCAGCCACTATCTAGCACAGCATCAGGGCCAGACTCTATTCCCTCCAGCCACTATATAGCACAGCATCAGGACCAGACTCTATTCCCTCCAGCCACTATATAGCACAGCATCAGGGCCAGACTCTATTCCCTCTAGCCACTATATAGCACAGCATCAGGGCCAGACTCTCCTCCCTCCAGCCAGTACATAGCACAGCATCAGGGCCAGACTCTCCTCCCTCCAGCCAGTACATAGCACAGCATCAGGGCCAGACTCTCCTCCCTCCAGCCACTATATAGCACAGCATCAGGGCCAGACTCTCCTCCCTCCAGCCACTATATAGCACAGCATCAGGCCAGACTCTCCTCCCTCCAGCCACTATATAGCACAGCATCAGGGCCAGCCACTATATAGCACAGCATCAGGGCCAGACTCTCCTCCCTCCAGATACTATATAGCACAGCATCAGGGCCATACTCTATTCCCTCCAGCCACTATATAGCACAGCATCAGGGCCAGACTCTATTCCCTCCAGATACTATATAGCACAGCATCAGGGCCAGACTCTCCTCCCTCCAGCCACTATATAGCACAGCATCAGGGCCAGACTCTCCTCCCTCCAGCCACTATATAGCACAGCATCAGGGCCAGACTCTCCTCCCTCCAGCCACCTTGATTTCTGGTTATTCATCAGGCTTCAACACAGCAGGAACCTTGTTAAGTTGCTTAACCTCAACACTTAGAGGCACTGTTATAACCCCTTGAGAGGAGCTCTTTTCCGCAGACTAAAACTTCTCCTTCCCCCAGTTGAACAAAGCTGATCCCTCTGGGAGATCAGGGGTGAACATATATCAGAGGAGGTTGGTGGCACCTTAATTGGGGAGGATGGACTCGTGATAATGGCTGGAGTGTAATGGTATCAAACACATGGTTTCCGTGTGATGCCATTCCATTTCCTCCGTTCCGGACATTATTATGAGCCGTCTTCCCCTCAGCAGCCTCCGCTGACATTAATCATAATGAATCCACTTCATGCTACCTGGACTGACCGCAGCTTTCCTAGCTTCCTCTCCACCCACCCTGATACCACAAACAGACCATAACAGCAGACATCTGAGCCCCCCCAGGTCTATAGGAAGACGTGTGTCCACACTCAGGAGACCAATATTCCAGGTCCACCCACTGCCGATGTCCACTCCATGTCTTATATGGCCTTTTGTCACATTACACACATTGTTTGTCCTTGTAACTATTATTCTCCAATTAAATTATTTCAGGACTGGTGCTGTCCTGGTTTGACCTTAGATCACTGATGAATGTATTAGCATCATATTGGGTGTCTCATCTTTGTTGTTGTAGGGTCTCACAGCCAGATTGAGTTTGACTTCCTGGTGCGAGGTCAGTTCCTGCGGACATCGTTGTCAAATCACATGGAGGCTGAAGGCATCTCAACGGTGAGTAGAACCTCTGGGGGGGTAGTAGGACCTCTGGACGGTAGCAGGACCTCTGGACGGTAGTGTTTACTCGTAGCCCCCTCTGGACGGTAGTAGGACCTCTGGACGGTAGCAGGACCTCTGGGCGGTTGTAGGACCTGTGGACAGTAGGGTTTACGAGTAGGACCTCTGGGCGGTAGCAGCGCCTCTGGGCGGTAGCAGCGCCTCTGGGCGGTAGTAGGACCTCTGGACGGTAGTAGCCCCCTCTGGACGGTAGTAGCCCCCTCTGGACGGTAGTAGCCCCCTCTGGACGGTAGTAGGACCCCTGGACGGTAGTAGCCCCCTCTGGGCGGTAGTAGCCCCCTCTGGGCGGTAGTAGGACCCCTGGACGGTAGTAGCCCCCTCTGGACGGTAGTAGGACCTCTGGACGGTAGTAGCCCCCTCTGGACGGTAAGGACCCCTGGACGGTAGTAGCCCCCTCTGGACGGTAAGGACCCCTGGACGGTAGTAGCCCCCTCTGGACGGTAGTAGGACCCCTGGACAGTAGTAGGACCTCTGGACGGTAGTAGGACCCCTGGACGGTAGTAGCCCCCTCTGGACGGTAGTAGGACCCCTGGACAGTAGTAGCCCCCTCTGGGCGGTAGTAGCCCCCTCTGGGCGGTAGTAGCCCCCTCTCCCCCTATGGACGGTAGTAGCCCCCTCTGGACGGTAGTAGGACCTCTGGACGGTAGTAGGACCTCTGGACGGTAGTAGGACCTCTGGACGGTAGTAGCCCCCTCTGGACGGTAGTAGCCCCCTCTGGACGCTAGTAGCCCCCTCTGGACGGTAGTAGGACCCCTGGACGGTAGTAGCCCCCTCTGGACGGTAGTAGGACCTCTGGGCGGTAGTAGCCCCTCTGGACGGTAGTAGCCCCTCTGGACGGTAGTAGCCCCCTCTGGACGGTAGTAGCCCCTCTGGACGGTAGTAGCCCTCTGACGGTAGTAGGACCTCTGGACGGTAGTAGCCCTCTGGACGGTAGTAGGACCTCTGGACGGTAGTAGGACCTCTGGACGGTAGTAGCCCCCTCTGGACGGTAGTAGGTAGTAGCCCCCTCTGGACGGTAGTAGCCCCCTCTGGACGGTAGTAGGACCTCTGGACGGTAGTAGGACCTCTGGACGGTAGTAGGACCTCTGGACGGTAGTAGCCCCCTCTGGACGGTAGTAGCCACCTCTGGACGGTAGTAGCCCCCTCTGGACGGTAGTAGGACCTCTGGACGGTAGTAGCCCCCTCTGGACGGTAGTAGCCCCCTCTGGACGGTAGTAGCCCCCTCTGGACGGTAGTAGGACCTCTGGACGGTAGTAGCCCCCTCTGGACGGTAGTAGGACCTCTGGACGGTAGTAGCCCCCTCTGGACGGTAGTAGGACCTCTGGACGGTAGTAGCCCCCTCTGGACGGTAGTAGGACCTCTGGACGGTAGTAGGACCTCTGGACGGTAGTAGCCCCCTCTGGACGGTAGTAGCCCCCTCTGGTCGGTAGTAGCCCCCTCTGGTCGGTAGTAGCCCCCTCTGGACGGTAGTAGCCCCCTCTGACGGTAGTAGCCCCCCTGACGGTAGTAGCCCCTCTGGACGGTAGTAGCCCCCTCTGGACGGTAGTAGCCCCCTCTGGACGGTAGTAGGACCTCTGGACGGTAGTAGCCCCCTCTGGACGGTAGTAGGACCCCTGGACAGTAGGGTTTACGCGTAGCCTGCCTAGTATGCCAATGTGACTTGAAGCGTGTTTTGTGTGTGTGTGTGTGTGTGTGTGTGCATGTGCGTGTGTGTTACAGGAAGATGTGGTGGAGATCGAGTATGTGGAGAGGTTCACCGCTCCCCAACCAGAGGAGTGTATGATGCATGATGACTGGATCAGCTCAGTGGAGGCAGACTCTGAATGGTAAGAGGCCCTAACCCAGAGGAGTGTATGATGCATGATGACTGGATCAGCTCAGTGGAGGCAGACTCTGAATGGTAAGAGGCCCTAACCCAGAGACCCTAACCCAGAGACCCTAACCCAGAGACCCTAACCCAGAGACCCTAACCCAGACTCTGAATGGTAAGAGGCCCTAACCCAGAGGCCCTAACCCAGAGGCCCTAACCCAGAGGCCCTAACCCAGAGGCCCTAACCCAGACTGAATGGTAAGAGACATGACGTCTAACCCAGACTGAATGGTAAGAGACATGACGTCTAACCCAGACTGAATGGTAAGAGACATGACGTCTAACCCAGACTGAATGGTAAGAGACATGACGTCTAACCCAGACTGAATGGTAAGAGACATGACGTCTAACCCAGACTGAATGGTAAGAGACCCTAACCCAGACTGAATGGTAAGAGACATGACGTCTAACCCAGACTGAATGGTAAGAGACATGACGTCGCTCTGGATAAGAGCGTCTGCTAAATGACTTAAATGTAAATGTAAATGTAACCCAGACTGAATGGTAAGAGACATGACGTCTAACCCAGACTCTGAATGGTAAGAGACATGACGTCTAACCCAGACTGAATGGTAAGAGGCATGACGTCTAACCCAGACTGAATGGTAAGAGACATGACGTCTAACCCAGACTGAATGGTAAGAGGCATGACGTCTAACCCAGACTGAATGGTAAGAGGCATGACGTCTAACCCAGACTGAATGGTAAGAGACATGACGTCTAACCCAGACTGAATGGTAAGAGACATGACGTCTAACCCAGACTGAATGGTAAGAGACATGACGTCTAACCCAGACTGAATGGTAAGAGACATGACGTCTAACCCAGACTGAATGGTAAGAGACCCTAACCCAGACTGAATGGTAAGAGGCATGACGTCTAACCCAGACTGAATGGTAAGAGGCATGACGTCTAACCCAGACTGAATGGTAAGAGGCATGACGTCTAACCCAGACTGAATGGTAAGAGACATGACGTCTAACCCAGACTGAATGGTAAGAGACATGACGTCTAACCCAGACTGAATGGTAAGAGGCATGACGTCTAACCCAGACTGAATGGTAAGAGACATGACGTCTAACCCAGACTGAATGGTAAGAGACATGACGTCTAACCCAGACTGAATGGTAAGAGACATGACGTCTAACCCAGACTGAATGGTAAGAGACATGACGTCTAACCCAGACTGAATGGTAAGAGACCCTAACCCAGACTGAATGGTAAGAGGCATGACGTCTAACCCAGACTGAATGGTAAGAGACATGACGTCTAACCCAGACTGAATGGTAAGAGACATGACGTCTAACCCAGACTCTGAATGGTAAGAGGCATGACGTCTAACCCAGACTGAATGGTAAGAGGCATGACGTCTATCCCAGACTGAATGGTAAGAGACATGACGTCTAACCCAGACTGAATGGTAAGAGACATGACGTCTAACCCAGACTGAATGGTAAGAGACATGACGTCTAACCCAGACTGAATGGTAAGAGACATGACGTCTTAACCCAGACTGAATGGTAAGAGACATGACGTCTAACCCAGACTGAATGGTAAGAGACATGACGTCTAACCCAGACTGAATGGTAAGAGACATGACGTCTAACCCAGACTGAATGGTAAGAGGCATGACGTCTATCCCAGACTGAATGGTAAGAGGCATGACGTCTATCCCAGACTGAATGGTAAGAGGCATGACGTCTATCCCAGACTGAATGGTAAGAGACATGACGTCTATCCCAGACTGAATGGTAAGAGACATGACGTCTAACCCAGACTGAATGGTAAGAGACCCTAACCCAGACTGAATGGTAAGAGGCATGACGTCTAACCCAGACTGAATGGTAAGAGACATGACGTCTAACCCAGACTGAATGGTAAGAGACATGACGTCTAACCCAGACTCTGAATGGTAAGAGACATGACGTCTAACCCAGACTGAATGGTAAGAGGCATGACGTCTATCCCAGACTGAATGGTAAGAGACATGACGTCTATCCCAGACTGAATGGTAAGAGACATGACGTCTAACCCAGACTGAATGGTAAGAGACCCTAACCCAGACTGAATGGTAAGAGGCATGACGTCTAACCCAGACTGAATGGTAAGAGGCATGACGTCTAACCCAGACTGAATGGTAAGAGGCATGACGTCTAACCCAGACTGAATGGTAAGAGGCATGACGTCTAACCCAGACTGAATGGTAAGAGACATGACGTCTAACCCAGACTGAATGGTAAGAGACATGACGTCTAACCCAGACTGAATGGTAAGAGACCCTAACCCAGACTGAATGGTAAGAGGCATGACGTCTAACCCAGACTGAATGGTAGACTGAATGGTAAGAGGCATGACGTCTAACCCAGACTGAATGGTAAGAGACCCTAACCCAGACTGAATGGTAAGAGGCATGACGTCTAACCCAGACTGAATGGTAAGAGACATGACGTCTAACCCAGACTGAATGGTAAGAGACATGACGTCTAACCCAGACTGAATGGTAAGAGACATGACGTCTAACCCAGACTGAATGGTAAGAGACATGACGTCTAACCCAGACTGAATGGTAAGAGACATGACGTCTAACCCAGACTGAATGGTAAGAGACATGACGTCTAACCCAGACTGAATGGTAAGAGACATGACGTCTAACCCAGACTCTGAATGGTAGAGACCCTAACCCAGACTCTGAATGGTAAGAGACCCTAACCCAGACTCTGAATGGTAAGAGACCCTAACCCAGACTCTGAATGGTAAGAGACCCTAACCCAGACTCTGAATGGTAGAGACCCTAACCCAGACTCTGAATGGTAAGAGACCCTAACCCAGACTCTGAATGGTAGATACCCTAACCCAGACTCTGAATGGCAGACACCCTAACCCAGACTCTGAATGGCAGACACCCTAACCCAGACTCTGAATGGCAGACACCCTAACCCAGACTCTGAATGGCAGACACCCTAACCCAGACTCTGAATGGCAGAGACCCTAACCCAGACTCTGAATGGCAGAGACCCTAACCCAGACTCTGAATGGCAGAGACCCTAACCCAGACTCTGAATGGCAGAGACCCTAACCCAGACTCTGAATGGCAGAGACCCTAACCCAGACTCTGAATGGCAGAGACCCTAACCCACACTCTGAATGGCAGACACCCTAACCCAGACTCTGAATGGCAGACACCCTAACCCAGACTCTGAATGGCAGACACCCTAACCCAGACTCTGAATGGCAGACACCCTAACCCAGACTCTGAATGGCAGAGACCCTAACCCAGACTCTGAATGGCAGAGACCCTAACCCAGACTCTGAATGGCAGAGACCCTAACCCAGAGACCCTAACCCAGATACCCTGTTAATGATGTCTGCTCCAGGATCCTGACGGGTTCCTATGATAAGACGGCCAGGATCTGGTCTCTGGAGGGCAAGGCTGTGATGACGGTGGCCGGACACACGGACGCGGTGAAGGACGTGGCCTGGGTCAGGAGAGGTGAGGGGGAGGGTCTGGGTCAGGAGAGGTGAGGGGGAGGGTCTGGGTCAGGAGAGGTGAGGGGGAGGGCCTGGGTCAGGAGAGGTGAGGGGGAGGGTCTGGGTCAGGAGAGGTGAGGGGGAGGGTCAGGTGAGGGGGAGGGCCTGGGTCAGGAGAGGTGAGGGGGAGGGTCTGGGTCACTTGGAGCTGAGTTGCTGGTGTTTTTACAGTTGTTGTTTTTAAAACTTGGGGGGCCAAATAAAATCACCCGCGGGCCAAATTCAGCCTGAGGGCCGCCTGTTGGGGAACGTTGGTCTTGATCGTCTCATCCTGACACCCCTATGTTTGTCTAGATGGCCTGACCTCCCTGCTGCTCACGGCCTCTCTGGACCAAACCATTCTGCTGTGGGAGTGGAACTCTGAGAGGAACAAGCTGAAGGCTAGACACTGTTGCCGTGGACACGCTGGGAGTGTTGACACTATCGCCACGGATCCCACACGCACCAAGGTGACAGGGGTAGGAGGGGGGAGGGGGACATGGGGGGAGGAGACGGGGGGGATATGCAGCTGTCAACATCACTGCTCAGCAACTAATAGATGTATTTTTGTCTCCATTCCTCTCAGTTCTGCAGTGGTTCCTGGGACAAGATGCTGAAGATCTGGTCAGCAGGTACTATTGGACTCTGGGTTGTCTGGTACAGTCCTATTGGACTCTGGGTTGTCTGGTACAGTCCTACTGGACTCTGGGTTGTCTGGTACAGTCCTACTGGACTCTGGGTTGTCTGGTACAGTCCTACTGGACTCTGGGTTGTCTGGTACAGTCCCATTGGACTCTGGGTTGTCTGGTACAGTCCCATTGGACTCTGGGTTGTCTGGTACAGTCCCATTGGACTCTGGGTTGTCTGGTACAGTCCCATTGGACTCTGGGTTGTCTGGTACAGTCCTACTGGACTCTGGGTTGTCTGGTACAGTCCTATTGGACTCTGTGTTGTCTGGTACAGTCCTACTGGACTCTGGGTTGTCTGGTACAGTCCTATTGGACTCTGGGTTGTCTGGTACAGTCCTACTGGGTTGTCTGGGATGGTAATGGAGTTAGATTGGTTCACAGCTCCATCTATATATAGTATCCATGGTAACTATGTATCTCTCTCTCCCTGCTGACTGTTCTGTTGTCCTGCCAGTGGCCACGGAGGAGGAGGAGGTAGAGGAGCCTCCCAGCAGGCCCAGAAAGAAACAGAAGACTGAACAGCTCGGACTGACCAGGGTGAGGAGAGCAGCCTATCCCAGACTAACCCTGTCAGACTGACCAGGGTGAGGAGAGCAGCCTAACCCAGACTAACCCTGTCAGACTGACCAGGGTGAGGAGAGCAGACTAACCCAGACTAACCCTATCAGACTGACCAGGGTGAGGAGAACAGACTAACCCAGACTAACCCTATCAGACTGACCAGGGTGAGGAGAGCAGACTAACCCAGACTGACCAGGGTGAGGAGAGCAGACTAACCCAGACTAACCCTATCAGACTGACCAGGGTGAGGAGAGCAGACTAACCCAGACTAACCCTATCAGACTGACCAGGGTGAGGAGAGCAGACTAACCCAGACTAACCCTATCAGACTGACCAGGGTGAGGAGAGCAGACTAACCCAGACTAACCCTGTCAGACTGACCAGGGTGAGGAGAGCAGACTAACCCTGTCAGACTGACCAGGGTGAGGAGAGCTGACTAACCCAGACTAACCCTATCAGACTGACCAGGGTGAGGAGAGCAGACTAACCCAGACTAACCCTATCAGACTGACCAGGGTGAGGAGAGCAGACTAACCCAGACTGACCAGGGTGAGTAGAGCAGACTAACCCAGACTAACCCTATCAGACTGACCAGGGTGAGGAGAGCAGACTAACCCAGACTGACCAGGGTGAGGAGAGCAGACTAACCCAGACTAACCCTATCAGACTGACCAGGGTGAGGAGAGCAGCCTAACCCAGACTAACCCTATCAGACTGACCAGGGTGAGGAGAGCAGAATAACCCAGACTAACCCTGTCAGACTGACCAGGGTGAGGAGAGCAGACTAACCCTATCAGACTGACCAGGGTGAGGAGAGCATCCTAACCCAGACTAACCCTATCAGACTGACCAGGGTGAGGAGAGCAGACTAACCCAGACTAACCCAGACTAACCCTATCAGACTGACCAGGGTGAGGAGAGCAGACTAACCCAGACTAACCCTATCAGACTGACCAGGGTGAGGAGAGCAGACTAACCCAGACTAACCCTATCAGACTGACCAGGGTGAGGAGAGCAGACTAACCCAGACTAACCCTATCAGACTGACCAGGGTGAGGAGAGCAGACTAACCCAGACTAACCCTGTCAGACTGACCAGGGTGAGGAGAGCAGACTAACCCTGTCAGACTGACCAGGGTGAGGAGAGCTGACTAACCCAGACTAACCCTATCAGACTGACCAGGGTGAGGAGAGCAGACTAACCCAGACTGACCAGGGTGAGTAGAGCAGACTAACCCAGACTAACCCTATCAGACTGACCAGGGTGAGGAGAGCAGACTAACCCAGACTGACCAGGGTGAGGAGAGCAGACTAACCCAGACTAACCCTATCAGACTGACCAGGGTGAGGAGAGCAGCCTAACCCAGACTAACCCTATCAGACTGACCAGGGTGAGGAGAGCAGACTAACCCAGACTAACCCTGTCAGACTGACCAGGGTGAGGAGAGCAGACTAACCCAGACTGACCAGGGTGAGTAGAGCAGACTAACCCAGACTAACCCTATCAGACTGACCAGGGTGAGGAGAGCAGACTAACCCAGACTGACCAGGGTGAGGAGAGCAGACTAACCCAGACTAACCCTATCAGACTGACCAGGGTGAGGAGAGCAGCCTAACCCAGACTAACCCTATCAGACTGACCAGGGTGAGGAGAGCAGAATAACCCAGACTAACCCTGTCAGACTGACCAGGGTGAGGAGAGAGCAGACTAACCCTATCAGACTGACCAGGTGAGGAGAGCATCCTAACCCAGACTAACCCTATCAGACTGACCAGGGTGAGGAGAGCAGACTAACCCAGACTAACCCAGACTAACCCTATCAGACTGACCAGGGTGAGGAGAGCAGACTAACCCAGACTAACCCTATCAGACTGACCAGGGTGAGGAGAGCAGACTAACCCAGACTAACCCTATCAGACTGACCAGGGTGAGGAGAGCAGACTAACCCAGACTAACCCTATCAGACTGACCAGGGTGAGGAGAGCAGACTAACCCAGACTAACCCTGTCAGACTGACCAGGGTGAGGAGAGCAGACTAACCCTGTCAGACTGACCAGGGTGAGGAGAGCTGACTAACCCAGACTAACCCTATCAGACTGACCAGGGTGAGGAGAGCAGACTAACCCAGACTGACCAGGGTGAGTAGAGCAGACTAACCCAGACTAACCCTATCAGACTGACCAGGGTGAGGAGAACAGACTAACCCAGACTAACCCTATCAGACTGACCAGGGTGAGGAGAGCAGACTAACCCAGACTGACCCTATCAGACTGACCAGGGTGAGGAGAACAGACTAACCCAGCCTGCCCATGGTGAGGAGAGCAGACTAACCCAGACTAACCCTATCAGACTGACCAGGGTGAGGAGAACAGACTAACCCAGCCTGCCCATGGTGAGGAGAGCAGACTAACCCAGACTAACCCTATCAGACTGACCAGGGTGAGGAGAGCAGACTAACCCAGACTGACCAGGGTGAGGAGAGCAGACTAACCCAGACTAACCCTATCAGACTGACCCGGGTTGAGGAGAGCAGACTAACCCAGACTAACCCTGTCAGACTGACCAGGGTGAGGAGAGCAGACTAACCCAGACTGACCAGGGTGAGGAGAGCAGACTAACCCAGACTAACCCAGACTGACCAGGGTGAGGAGAGCAGACTAACCCAGACTAACCCTGTCAGACTGACCAGGGTGAGGAGAGCAGACTAACCCAGACTAACCCTATCAGACTGACCAGGGTGAGGAGAGCAGCCTAACCCAGACTAACCCTATCAGACTGACCAGGATGAGGAGAGCAGCCTAACCCAGACTAACCCTGTCAGACTGACCAGGGTGAGGAGAGCAGACTAACCCAGACTAACCCTATCAGACTGACCAGGGTGAGGAGAGCAGACTAACCCAGACTAACCCTATCAGACTGACCAGGGTGAGGAGAGCAGACTAACCCAGACTAACCCTATCAGACTGACCAGGGTGAGGAGAGCAGCCTAACCCAGACTAACCCTATCAGACTGACCAGGATGAGGAGAGAAGCCTAACCCAGACTAACCCTGTCAGACTGACCAGGGTGAGGAGAGCAGACTAACCCTATCAGACTGACCAGGGTGAGGAGAGCAGCCTAACCCAGACTAACCCTATCAGACTGACCAGGGTGAGGAGAGCAGCCTAACCCAGACTAACCCTATCAGACTGACCAGGGTGAGGAGAGCAGACTAACCCAGACTAACCCTGTCAGACTGACCAGGGTGAGGAGAGCAGACTAACCCAGACTAACCCTGTCAGACTGACCAGGGTGAGGAGAGCAGACTAACCCAGACTAACCCTGTCAGACTGACCAGGGTGAGGAGAGCAGACTAACCCTGTCAGACTGACCAGGGTGAGGAGAGCAGCCTAACCCAGACTAACCCTATCAGACTGACCAGGGTGAGGAGAGCAGACTAACCCAGACTGAACAGGGTGAGGAGAGCAGACTAACCCAGACTAACCCTGTCAGACTGACCAGGGTGAGGAGAGCAGCCTAACCCAGACTAACCCTGTCAGACTGACCAGGGTGAGGAGAGCAGACTAACCCAGACTAACCCTATCAGACTGACCAGGGTGAGGAGAGCAGACTAACCCAGACTAACCCTATCAGACTGACCAGGGTGAGGAGAGCAGACTAACCCAGACTAACCCTATCAGACTGACCAGGGTGAGGAGAGCAGACTAACCCAGACTAACCCTGTCAGACTGACCAGGGTGAGGAGAGCAGACTAACCCAGACTAACCCTGTCAGACTGACCAGGGTGAGGAGAGCAGACTAACCCAGACTAACCCTGTCAGACTGACCAGGGTGAGGAGAGCAGACTAACCCAGACTAACCCTGTCAGACTGACCAGGGTGAGGAGAGCAGACTAACCCAGACTAACCCTGTCAGACTGACCAGGGTGAGGAGAGCAGCCTAACCCAGACTAACCCTGTCAGACTGACCAGGGTGAGGAGAGCAGACTAACCCAGACTAACCCTATCAGACTGACCAGGGTGAGGAGAGCAGACTAACCCAGACTGACCAGGGTGAGGAGAACAGCCTAACCCAGACTAACCCTGTCAGACTGACCAGGGTGAGGAGAGCAGCCTAACCCAGACTGACCAGGGTGAGGAGAGCAGACTAACCCAGACTAACCCAGACTAACCCTATCAGACTGACCAGGGTGAGGAGAGCAGACTAACCCAGACTAACCCTATCAGACTGACCAGGGTGAGGAGAGCAGACTAACCCAGACTAACCCTATCAGACTGACCAGGGTGAGGAGAGCAGACTAACCCAGACTAACCCTGTCAGACTGACCAGGGTGAGGAGAGCAGACTAACCCAGACTAACCCTGTCAGACTGACCAGGGTGAGGAGAGCAGACTAACTCCAGACTAACCCTGTCAGACTGACCAGGGTGAGGAGAGCAGACTAACCCAGACTAACCCTGTCAGACTGACCAGGGTGAGGAGAGCAGACTAACCCAGACTAACCCTGTCAGACTGACCAGGGTGAGGAGAGCAGACTAACCCAGACTAACCCTGTCAGACTGACCAGGGTGAGGAGAGCAGACTAACCCAGACTAACCCTGTCAGACTGACCAGGGTGAGGAGAGCAGACTAACCCAGACTAACCCAGACTAACCCTATCAGACTGACCAGGGTGAGGAGAGCAGACTAACCCAGACTAACCCTATCAGACTGACCAGGGTGAGGAGAGCAGACTAACCCAGACTAACCCTGTCAGACTGACCCGGGTGAGGAGAGCAGACTAACCCAGACTAACCCTGTCAGACTGACCAGGGTGAGGAGAGCAGACTAACCCAGACTAACCCAGACTAACCCTGTCAGACTGACTGTGTACCAGCCACTCCAGTGTTTAATTGCCATATTGTAATTACTTCACCACTATGGCCAATGTATTGCCTTACCTCGTTTGCACACCCTGTATATAGATGTTTTCTACTGTATTATTGACTGTATGTTTGTTTTACTCCATGTGTAACTCTGTTGTATGTGTCGAACTGCATTGCTTTATCTTGGCCAGGTCGCAGTTGTAAATGAGAACTTGTTCTCAACTAGCCTACCTGGTTAAATAAAACGCATAAAATCTTCCTCTTCTAGACACCCCTCATGACATTGTCTGGTCACAACGAGGCGGTGTCGTCTGTCCTCTGGTTGGACAGTGAGGAGATCTGCAGTGCATCCTGGGACCACACCATCCGCCTCTGGGATGCCGAGACCGGAAGCGTGAAGACCACACTGGTGAGAGACTCTAACCCCAGACCACATTGGTGAGAGACTCTAACCCCAGACCACGAGACTCTAACCCCAGACCACGAGACTAACCCCAGACCACACTGGTGAGAGACTCTAACCCCAGACCACGAGACTCTAACCCCAGACCACGAGACTCTAACCCCAGACCACGAGACTCTAACCCCAGACCACGAGACTCTAACCCCAGACCACACTGGTGAGAGAGACTAACCCCAGACCACGAGACTCTAACCCCAGACCACGAGACTCTAACCCCAGACCACGAGACTCTAACCCCAGACCACGAGACTAACCCCAGACCACACTGGTGAGAGACTCTAACCCCAGACCACGAGACTCTAACCCCAGACCACGAGACTCTAACCCCAGACCACGAGACTCTAACCCCAGACCACACTGGTGAGAGGCTCTAACCCTAGACCACGAGACTAACCCCAGACCACACTGGTGAGAGACTCTAACCCCAGACCACACTGGTGAGAGACTCTAACCCCAGACCACGAGACTCTAACCCCAGACCACGAGACTCTAACCCTAAACCACACTGGTGAGAGGCTCTAACCCTAGACCACACTGGTGAGAGACTCTAACCCTAGACCACGAGACTCTAACCCTAAACCACACTGGTGAGAGACTCTAACCGCAGACCACACTGGTGAGAGACTCTAACCCCAGACTACACTGGTGAGAGACTCTAACCCTAGACCACGAGACTAACCCCAGACCACACTGGTGAGAGACTCTAACCCCAGACCACACTGGTGAGAGACTCTAACCCCAGACTACACTGGTGAGAGACTCTAACCCTAGACCACGAGACTCTAACCCCAGACCACACTGGTGAGAGACTCTAACCCCAGACCACGAGACTCTAACCCCAGACCACGAGACTCTAACCCCAGACCACGAGACTCTAACCCCAGACCACACTGGTGAGAGGCTCTAACCCTAGACCACGAGACTAACCCCAGACCACACTGGTGAGAGACTCTAACCCCAGACCACACTGGTGAGAGACTCTAACCCCAGACCACGAGACTCTAACCCCAGACCACGAGACTCTAACCCTAAACCACACTGGTGAGAGGCTCTAACCCTAGACCACACTGGTGAGAGACTCTAACCCTAGACCACGAGACTCTAACCCTAAACCACACTGGTGAGAGACTCTAACCGTAGACCACACTGGTGAGAGACTCTAACCCCAGACTACACTGGTGAGAGACTCTAACCCTAGACCACGAGACTAACCCCAGACCACACTGGTGAGAGACTCTAACCCCAGACCACACTGGTGAGAGACTCTAACCCCAGACCACACTGGTGAGAGACTCTAACCCCAGACCACACTGGTGAGAGACTCTAACCCCAGACCACGAGACTCTAACCCCAGACCACGAGACTCTAACCCTAGACCACGAGACTCTAACCCTAGACCACACTGGTGAGAGACTCTAACCCCAGACCACGAGACTCTAACCCTAGACCACACTGGTGAGAGACTCTAACCCCAGACCACGAGACTCTAACCCCAGACCACGAGACTCTAACCCCAGACCACACTGGTGAGAGGCTCTAACCCTAGACCACGAGACTAACCCCAGACCACACTGGTGAGAGACTCTAACCCCAGACCACGAGACTCTAACCCTAGACCACACCCCTCACAACCTCTTAGTTGATGACTGATTGGTTAATCTTGTCTTCGTCTCTATAGACTGGCAGTAAGGTGTTTAACCACATCTCCTACTCTCCACTGTGCCGTCGCCTGGCCTCTGGCAGCACTGACAGACACGTCAGGCTGTGGGACCCTCGCTCTAAAGGTCACAACTAAATCTAACTTCATTTAAATATCTCTGTGCACTTCCCAATGTACATTACAACATCTCTCTTATGTGAGTGTATTTATTATGGATCCCCATTAGTTCCTGCCAAGGCAGCAGCTACTCTTCCTGGGGTTTATTATGGATCCCCATTAGTTCCTGCCAAGGCAGCAGCTACTCTTCCTGGGGTTTATTATGGATCCCCATTAGTTCCTGCCAAGGCAGCAGCTACTCTTCCTGGGGTTTATTATGGTTCCCCATTAGTTCCTGCCAAGGCAGCAGCTACTCTTCCTGGGGTTTATTATGGATCCCCATTAGTTCCTGCCAAGGCAGCAGCTACTCTTCCTGGGGTTTATTATGGATCCCCATTAGTTCCTGCCAAGGCAGCAGCTACTCTTCCTGGGGTTTATTATGGATCCCCATTAGTTCCTGCCAAGGCAGCAGCTACTCTTCCTGGGGTTTATTATGGATCCCCATTAGTTCCTGTTGCCAAGGAAGCAGCTACTCTTCCTGGGGTTTATTATGGATCCCCATTAGTTCCTGCCAAGGCAGCAGCTACTCTTCCTGGGGTTTATTATGGATCCCCATTAGTTCCTGCCGAGGCAGCAGCTACTCTTCCTGGGGTTTATTATGGTTCCCCATTAGTTCCTGCCAAGGCAGCAGCTACTCTTCCTGGGGTTTATTATGGATCCCCATTAGTTCCTGCCAAGGCAGCAGCTACTCTTCCTGGGGTTTATTATGGATCCCCATTAGTTCCTGCCAAGGCAGCAGCTACTCTTCCTGGGGTTTATTATGGATCCCCATTAGTTCCTGCTAAGGCAGCTGCTACTCTTCCTGGGGTTTATTATGGATCCCCATTAGTTCCTGCCGAGGCAGCAGCTACTCTTCCTGGGGTTTATTATGGATCCCCATTAGTTCCTGCCGAGGCAACAGCTACTCTTCCTGGGGTTTATTATGGATCCCCATTAGTTCCTGCCAAGGCAGCAGCTACTCTTCCTGGGGTTTATTATGGATCCCCATTAGTTCCTGCCAAGGCAGCAGCTACTCTTCCTGGGGTTTATTATGGATCCTCATTAGTTCCTGCCAAGGCAGCAGCTACTCTTCCTGGGGTTTATTATGGATCCCCATTAGTTCCTGCCAAGGCAGCAGCTACTCTTCCTGGGGTCCAGCAACATTAAGGCAGTTTATACATTTTAAAATATGACTTGACATGACATTTCATAACACTCTTCACAATACATTAAGTGTGTTCCCTCAGACCACTACTCTACAATACATTAAGTGTGTTCCCTCAGACCACTACTCTACAATACATTAAGTGTGTTCCCTCAGACCACTACTCTACAATACATTAAGTGTGTTCCCTCAGACCTCTACTATACATTAAGTGTGTTACCTCAGACCACTACTCTACAATACATTAAGTGTGTTCCCTCAGACCACTACTCTACAATACATTAAGTGTTCCCTCAGACCACTACTCTACAATACATTAAGTGTGTTCCCTCAGACCACTACTCTACAATACATTAAGTGTGTTCCCTCAGACCACTACTCTACAATACATTAAGTGTGTTCCCTCAGACCACTACTCTACAATACATTAAGTGTGTTCCCTCAGACCACTACTCTACAATACATTAAGTGTGTTCCCTCAGACCACTACTCTACAACACATTAAGTGTGTTCCCTCAGACCACTACTCTACAACACATTAAGTGTGTTCCCTCAGACCACTACTCTACTATACATTAAGTGTGTTCCCTCAGACCACTACTCTACAATACATTAAGTGTGTTCCCTCAGACCACTACTCTACTATACATTAAGTGTGTTCCCTCAGACCACTACTCTACTATACATTAAGTGTGTTCCCTCAGACCACTACTCTACTATACATTAAGTGTGTTCCCTCAGACCACTACTCTACTATACATTAAGTGTGTTCCCTCAGACCACTACTCTACTATACATTAAGTGTGTTCCCTCAGACCACTACTCTACAATACATTAAGTGTGTTCCCTCAGACCACTACTCTACAATACATTAAGTGTTCCCTCAGACCACTACTCTACAATACATTAAGTGTGTTCCCTCAGACCACTACTCTACAATACATTAAGTGTGTTCCCTCAGACCACTACTCTACAATACATTAAGTGTTCCCTCAGACCACTACTCTACAATACATTAAGTGTTCCCTCAGACCACTACTCTACTACCACATATCTACAATACAGTTTTTTGAGAATGACACAAATATAAATTTCCACAAAGTTTGCTGCCTCAGTGTCTTTAGATATTTCTGTCAGATGTTACTATGGAATACTGAAGTATAATTACAGGCATTTCATAAGTGTCAAAGGCTTTTATTAACAATTACATGAAGTTGATGTAAAGAGTCAATATTTGCAGTGTTGACCCTTCTTTTTCAAGACCTCTGCAATCTACCCTGGCATGCTGTCAATTAACTTCTGGGCCACATCCTGACTGATGGCATGCTGTCAATTAACTTCTGGGCCACATCCTGACTGATGGCATGCTGTCAATTAACTTCTGGGCCACATCCTGACTGATGGCATGCTGTCAATTAACTTCTGGGCCACATCCTGACTGATGGCATGCTGTCAATTAACTTCTGGGCCACATCCTGACTGATGGCATGCTGTCAATTAACTTCTGGGCCACATCCTGACTGATGGCATGCTGTCAATTAACTTCTGGGCCACATCCTGACTGATGGCATGCTGTCAATTAACTTCTGGGCCACATCCTGACTGATGGCATGCTGTCAATTAACTTCTGGGCCACATCCTGACTGATGGCAGCCCATTCTTGCATAATCAATGCTTGGAGTTTGTCAGAATTTGTGGGTTTTTGTTTGTCTCCCTGATTGACCACAAGGGTTTTGGGGATTCAGTTAATTTGCATGGCAAAGAGGGACTTAGCAATTCATCATACAACACCCATGTGTATGTATGTCGTGTGTGTGTGTGTTATCGTGTGTGTGTGTGTTATCGTGTGTGTGTTTCTCTTCACAGTCCCCGCTGTTCCATAAGGTGTGAATTAATCTGTTTGTGTGTGTGTGTTTGTGTAGACGGGTCGTTGGTGTTGCTGTCTCTTACCTCTCACAGCGGCTGGGTCACAGCGGTGAAGTGGGCTCCTTCCCATGAGCACCAACTGGTGTCTGGTTCCCTCGACAACCTGGTCAAACTCTGGGACACCAGGAGGTCTGTATGCTGTAGGGATTAGAGGCTGGGGTGGTAGGGGTTAGAGGCTGGGGGTGGTAGGGGTTAGAGGCTGGGGGTGGTAGGGGTTAGAGGCTGGGGTGGTAGGGGTAAGAGGCTGGGGTGGGTAGGGGTTAGAGCCTGGGGTGGGTAGGGGTTAGAGCCTGGGGTGGGTAGGGGTTAGAGCCTGGGGTGGTAGGGGTTAGAGGCTGGCGTGGGTAGGGGTTAGAGGCTGGCGTGGGTAGGGGTTAGAGGCTGGGGTGGGTAGGGGTTAGAGCCTGGGGTGGTAGGGGTTAGAGGCTGGCGTGGGTAGGGGTTAGAGGCTAGGGGTTAGAGGCTGGGGGGTAGGGGTTAGAGGCTGGGGGGTGGTTAGGGGGTTAGAGGCTAGGGTGGGTAGGGGTTAGAGCCTGGGGTGGTAGGGGTTAGAGGCTGGGGTGGTAGGGGTTAGAGGCTGGGGTGGTTAGGGGTTAAAGGCTGGGGTGGGGTAGGGGTTAGAGGCTGGGGTGGGTAGGGGTTAGAGGCTGGGTGGGTAGGGTTAGGAGCCTGGGGTGGGTAGGGGTTAGAGGTATTAACCTGGGGGTGGTAGGGGTTAGAGGCTGGGGTGGTAGGGTTAGAGGCTGGGGTGGTAGGGGTTAGAGGCTGGGGGTGGTAGGGGTTAGAGGCTGGGGGCTAGGGGTTAGAGGCTGGGGGGCTAGGGGTTAGAGGCCGGGGTGCTAGGGGTTAGAGGCCGGGGTGGTGGGGGATCTAGGTGCTACAAAAGTGTGTTTTGTATTCCAGCTGCAAGACCCCTTTGTATGATGTGTCTGCCCATGAGGACAAGGTGCTCTGTGTGGACTGGACTGACAGCAGGGTGAGACACCAGCACACATCTAGCCTGTATTAACCTGGAGAGACACCAGCACACATCTAGCCTGTATTAACCTGGAGAGAGAGCCTGTATTAACCTGGAGAGACAACACACATCTAGCCTGTATTAACCTGGAGAGGAGACAACACACATCTAGCCTGTATTAACCTGGAGAGACTGTATTAAACAACAACACACATCTAGCCTGGAGAGGAGACAACACACATCTAGCCTGTATTAACCTGGAGAGACAACAACACACATCTAGCCTGTATTAACCTGGAGAGACAACACACATCTAGCCTGTATTAACCTGGAGAGACAACAACACACATCTAGCCTGTATTAACCTACACATCTAGCCTGTATTAACCTGGAGACAACACACATCTAGCCTGTATTAACCTGGAGAGACAACAACACACATCTAGCCTGTATTAACCTGGAGAGACAACAACACACATCTAGCCTGTATTAACCTGGAGAGACAACAACACACATCTAGCCTGTATTAACCTGGAGAGACAACAACACACATCTAGCCTGTATTAACCTGGAGAGACAACACACATCAGCCATCTAGCCTGTATTAACCTGGAGAGACAACAACACACATCTAGCCTGTATTAACCTGGAGAGAGACAACACACATCTAGCCTGTATTAACCTGGAGAGACACCAGCACATCTAGCCTGTATTAACCTGGAGAGACAACAACACACATCTGGCCTGTATTAACCTGGAGAGACACCAGCACACATCTAGCCTGTATTAACCTGGAGAGACGACAACACACATCTAGCCTGTATTAACCTGGAGAGACAACAACACACATCTAGCCTGTATTAACCTGGAGAGACAACTGGAGAACACACATCTAGCCTGTATTAACATCTGGTATTAACCTGGAGAGACAACAACACACATCTAGCCTGTATTAACCTGGAGAGACAACACACATCTAGCCTGTATTAACCTGGAGAGACAACAACACACATCTAGCCTGTATTAACCTGGAGAGACAACAACACACATCTAGCCTGTATTAACCTGGAGAGACAACAACACACATCTAGCCTGTATTAACCTGGAGAGACAACAACACACATCTAGCCTGTATTAACCTGGAGAGACAACAACACACATCTAGCCTGTATTAACCTGGAGAGACCACACATCTAGCCTGTATTAACCTGGAGAGACAACAACACACATCTAGCCTGTATTAACCTGGAGAGACAACAACACACATCTAGCCTGTATTAACCTGGAGAGACAACACACACTACATCTAGCCTGTATTAACCTGGAGAGACAACACACACACATCTAGCCTGTATTAACCTGGAGAGAGACAACACACATCTAGCCTGTATTAACCTGGAGAGACAACACACATCTAGCCTGTATTAACCTGGAGAGACAACACACACACATCTAGCCTGTATTAACCTGGAGAGACAACAACACACATCTAGCCTGTATTAACCTGGAGAGACAACAACACACATCTAGCCTGTATTAACCTGGAGACAACAACACACATCTAGCCTGTATTAACTGGAGAGACAACACACATCTAGCCTGTATTAACCTGGAGAGACAACAACACACATCTAGCCTGTATTAACCTGGAGAGACAACACACATCTAGCCTGTATTAACCTGGAGAGACAACAACACACATCTAGCCTGTATTAACCTGGAGAGACAACACACATCTAGCCTGTATTAACCTGGAGAGACAACAACACACATCTAGCCTGTATTAACCTGGAGAGACAACAACACACATCTAGCCTGTATTAACCTGGAGAGACAACAACACACATCTAGCCTGTATTAACCTGGAGAGACAACAACACACATCTAGCCTGTAACCTTAACCTGGTATTAACCTGGAGACAGACAACACACATCTAGCCTGTATTAACCTGGAGAGACAACAACACACATCTAGCCTGTATTAACCTGGAGAGACACAACACACATCTAGCCTGTATTAACCTGGAGAGACAACACACATCTAGCCTGTATTAACCTGGAGAGACAACAACACACATCTAGCCTGTATTAACCTGGAGAGACAACACACATCTAGCCTGTATTAACCTGGAGAGACAACACACATCTAGCCTGTATTAACCTGGAGAGACAACACACATCTAGCCTGTATTAACCTGGAGAGACAACACACATCTAGCCTGTATTAACCTGGAGAGACAAACAACACATCTAGCCTGTATTAACCTGGAGAGACAACACACATCTAGCCTGTATTAACCTGGAGAGACAACAACACACATCTAGCCTGTATTAACCTGGAGAGACAACACACATCTAGCCTGTATTAACCTGGAGAGACAACAACACACATCTAGCCTGTATTAACCTGGAGAGACAACACACATCACTGTATTAACCTCTAGCCTGTATTAACCTGGAGAGACAACACACATCTAGCCTGTATTAACCTGGAGAGACAACAACACACATCTAGCCTGTATAACCTGGAGAGACAACACACATCTAGCCTGTATTAACCTGGAGACAACAACACACATCTAGCCTGTATTAACCTGGAGAGACAACCAACACACATCTAGCCTGTATTAACCTGGAGAGACAACACACATCTAGCCTGTATTAACCTGGAGAGACAACAACACACATCTAGCCTGTATTAACCTGGTATTAACCTGGAGACAACAACACACATCTAGCCTGTATTAACCTGGAGAGACAACAACACACATAACCTAGCCTGTATTAACCTGGAGAGACAACACACATCTAGCCTGTATTAACCTGGGAGAGACAACAACACACATCTAGCCTGTATTAACCTGGAGAGACAACAACACACATCTAGCCTGTATTAACCTGGAGAGACAACAACACACATCTAGCCTGTATTAACCTGGAGAGACAACACACATCTAGCCTGTATTAACCTGGAGAGACAACAACACACATCTAGCCTGTATTAACCTGGAGAGCACATCTAGCCTGTATTAACCTGGAGAGACAACAACACACATGGAGAGACAACAACAACCTAGCCTGTATTAACCTGGAGAGACAACACACATCTAGCCTGTATTAACCTGGAGAGACAACAACACACATCTAGCCTGTATTAACCTGGAGAGACAACAACACACATCTAGCCTGTATTAACCTGGAGAGAGACAACACACATCTAGCCTGTATTAACCTGGAGAGACAACAACACACATCTAGCCTGTATTAACCTGGAGAGACAACAACACACATCTAGCCTGTATTAACCTGGAGAGACAACAACACACATCTAGCCTGTATTAACCTGGAGAGACAACAACACACATCTAGCCTGTATTAACCTGGAGAGACAACAACACACATCTAGCCTGTATTAACCTGGTATTAACCTGGAGAGACAACACACATCTAGCCTGTATTAACCTGGAGAGACGACAACACACCTAGCCTGTATTAACCTGGAGACAACAACACACATCTAGCCTGTATTAACCTGGAGAGACAACACACATCTAGCCTGTATTAACCTGGAGAGACAACAACACACATCTAGCCTGTATTAACCTGGAGAGACAACAACACACATCTAGCCTGTATTAACCTGGAGAGACAGACAACACACATCTAGCCTGTATTAACCTGGAGAGACAACAACACACATCTAGCCTGTATTAACCTGGAGAGACAACACACATCTAGCCTGTATTAACAACACACATCTAGCCTGTATTAACCTGGAGAGACAACAATAACACACATCTAGCCTGTATTAACCTGGAGAGACAACACACCTGGAGAGACAACAACACACATCTAGCCTGTATTAACCTGGAGAGTATTAACCAACAACACACATCTAGCCTGTATTAACCAGCCTGTATTAACAACACACATCTAGCCTGTATTAACCTGGAGAGACAACACACATCTAGCCTGTATTAACCTGGAGAGACAACAACAACACACATCTAG
Organism: Oncorhynchus nerka; assembly: GCF_034236695.1. NCBI lineage: Eukaryota > Metazoa > Chordata > Actinopteri > Salmoniformes > Salmonidae > Oncorhynchus > Oncorhynchus nerka. The sequence goes on from NW_027039572.1 coordinate 47,723, forward strand.
CCTGTATTAACCTGGAGAGACAACAACACACATCTAGCCTGTATTAACCTGGACCTGGAGGAGACAACACACATCTAGCCTGTATTAACCTGGAGAGACAACAACACACATCTAGCCTGTATTAACCTGGAGAGACAACAACACACATCTAGCCTGTATTAACCTGGAGAGACAACACACATCTAGCCTGTATTAACCTGGAGAGACAACAACACACATCTAGCCTGTATTAACCTGGAGAGACAACAACACACATCTAGCCTGTATTAAGCCTGTATTAACCTGGAGAGACAACACAACACATCACATCTAGCCTGTATTAACCTGGAGAGACAACAACACACATCTAGCCTGTATTAACCTGGAGAGACAACAACACACATCTAGCCTGTATTAACCTAACATCTAGCCTGTATTAACCTGGAGAGACAACAACACACATCTAGCCTGTATTAACCTGGAGAGACAACAACACACATCTAGCCTGTATTAACCTGGAGAGACACACACATCTAGCCTGTATTAACCTGAGAGAGCCTGTATTAAGACAACACACATCTAGCCTGTATTAACCTGGAGAGACAACAACACACATCTAGCCTGTATTAACCTGGAGAGACAATAACACACATCTAGCCTGTATTAACCTGGAGAGACAACAACACACATCTAGCCTGTATTAACCTGGAGAGACAACAACACACATCTAGCCTGTATTAACCTGGAGAGACAACAACACACATCTAGCCTGTATTAACCTGGAGAGACAACAACACACATCTAGCCTGTATTAACCTGGAGAGAGACAACACACATCTAGCCTGTATTAACCTGGAGAGACAACAACACACATCTAGCCTGTATTAACCTGGAGAGAGACAACACACATCTAGCCTGTATTAACCTGGAGAGACAACAACACACATCTAGCCTGTATTAACCTGAGACAACAACACACATCAGCCTGTATTAACCTGGAGAGACAACACACATCTAGCCTGTATTAACAACAACACACATCTAGCCTGTATTAACCTGGAGAGACAACAACACACATCTAGCCTGTATTAACCTGGAGAGACAACAACACACATCTAGCCTGTATTAACCTGGAGAGACAACAACACACATCTAGCCTGTATTAACCTGGAGAGACAACAACACACATCTAGCCTGTATTAACCTGGAGAGACAACAACACACATCTAGCCTGTATTAACCTGGAGAGACAACAACACACATCTAGCCTGTATTAACCTGGAGAGACAACAACACACATCTAGCCTGTATTAACCTGGAGAGACAACAACACACATCTAGCCTGTATTAACCTGGAGAGACAACACACATCTAGCCTGTATTAACCTGGAGAGACAACAACACACATCTAGCCTGTATTAACCTGGAGAGACAACAACACACATCTAGCCTGTATTAACCTGGAGAGACAACAACACACATCTAGCCTGTATTAACCTGGAGAGACAACACACATCTAGCCTGTATTAACCTGGAGAGACAACAACACACATCTAGCCTGTATTAACCTGGAGAGACAACAACACACATCTAGCCTGTATTAACCTGGAGAGACAACAACACACATCTAGCCTGTATTAACCTGGAGAGACAACAACACACATCTAGCCTGTATTAACCTGGAGAGACAACAACACACATCTAGCCTGTATTAACCTGGAGAGACAACACCACACATCTAGCCTGTATTAACCTGGAGAGACAACACACATCTAGCCTGTATTAACCTGGAGAGACAACACACATCTAGCCTGTATTAACCTGGAGAGACAACAACACACATCTAGCCTGTATTAACCTGGAGAGACAACACACATCTAGCCTGTATTAACCTGGAGAGACAACACACATCTAGCCTGTATTAACCTGGAGAGACAACACACATCTAGCCTGTATTAACCTGGGAGACAACACACATCTAGCCTGTATTAACCTGGAGAGAGACAACACACATCTAGCCTGTATTAACCTGGAGAGACAACAACACACATCTAGCCTGTATTAACCTGGAGACAACAGACTGTATTAACCACACATCTAGCCTGTATTAACCTGGAGAGACAACAACACACATCTAGCCTGTATTAAGAGAGACAACAACACACATCTAGCCTGTATTAACCTAGCCTGAGAGACAACAACACACATCTAGCCTGTATTAACCTGGAGAGAGAACAACACACATCTAGCCTGTATTAACCTGGAGAGACATCTAGCCTGTATTAACCACACATCTAGCCTGTATTAACCTGGAGAGGAGACAACACACATCTAGCCTGTATTAACCTGGAGAGACAACAACACACATCTAGCCTGTATTAACCTGGAGAGACAACAACACACATCTAGCCTGTATTAACCTGGAGAGACAACACACATCTAGCCTGTATTAACCTGGAGAGACAACAACACACATCTAGCCTGTATTAACCTGGAGAGACAACACACATCTAGCCTGTATTAACCTGGAGAGACAACAACACACATCTAGCCTGTATTAACCTGGAGAGACAACAACACACATCTAGCCTGTATTAACCTGGAGAGACAACACACATCTAGCCTGTATTAACCTGGAGAGACAACAACACACATCTAGCCTGTATTAACCTGGAGAGACAACACACATCTAGCCTGTATTAACCTGGAGAGACAACAACACACATCTAGGACCTGGAGACAACACACATCTAGCCTGTATTAACCTGGAGAGACAACAACACACATCTAGCCTGTATTAACCTGGAGAGACAACAACACACATCTAGCCTGTATTAACCTGGAGAGACAACACACATCTAGCCTGTATTAACCTGGAGAGACAACAACACACATCTAGCCTGTATTAACCTGGAGAGACAACAACACACATCTAGCCTGTATTAACCTGGAGAGACAACAACACACAACTGTATTAACCTGGAGAGACAACAACACACATCTAGCCTGTATTAACCTGGAGAGACAACAACACACATCTAGCCTGTATTAACCTGGAGAGACAACAACACACATCTAGCCTGTATTAACCTGGAGAGACACATCTAGCCTGTATTAACCTGGAGAGACAACAACACACATCTAGCCTGTATTAACCTGGAGAGACAACACACATCTAGCCTGTATTAACCTGAGAGACAACACACATCTAGCCTGTATTAACCTGGAGAGACAAACACACATCTAGCCTGTATTAACCTGGAGACAACAACACACATCTAGCCTGTATTAACCTGGTATTAACCTGGAGAGACAACACACATCTAGCCTGTATTAACCTGGAGAGTATTAACCTGGAGAGACAACAACACACATCTAGCCTGTATTAACCTGGAGAGACAACAACACACATCTAGCCTGTATTAACCTGGAGAGACAACACACATCTAGCCTGTATTAACCTGGAGAGACAACAACACACATCTAGCCTGTATTAACCTGGAGAGACAACAACACACATCTAGCCTGTATTAACCTGGAGAGACAACAACACACATCTAGCCTGTATTAACCTGGAGAGACAACACACATCTAGCCTGTATTAACCTGGAGAGACAACAACACACATCTAGCCTGTATTAACCTGGAGAGACAACAACACACATCTAGCCTGTATTAACCTGGAGAGACAACACACATCTAGCCTGTATTAACCTGGAGAGACAACAACACACATCTAGCCTGTATTAACCTGGAGAGACAACAACACACATCTAGCCTGTATTAACCTGGGAGACACACATCTAGCCTGTATTAACAACACACATCTAGTATTAACCTGTATTAACCTGAGAGAGAGAGACAACACACATCTAGCCTGTATTAACAACACACATCTAGCCTGTATTAACCTGGAGAGACAACAACACACATCTAGCCTGTATTAACCTGGAGAGACAACAACACACATCTAGCCTGTATTAACCTGGAGAGACAACAACACACATCTAGCCTGTATTAACCTGGAGAGACAACAACACACATCTAGCCTGTATTAACCTGGAGAGACAACAAACACACATCTAGCCTGTATTAACCTGGAGAGACAACACACATCTAGCCTGTATTAACCTGGAGAGACAACAACACACATCTAGCCTGTATTAACCTGGAGAGACAACAACACACATCTAGCCTGTATTAACCTGGAGAGACAACAACACACATCTAGCCTGTATTAACCTGGAGAGACAACAACACACATCTAGCCTGTATTAACCTGGAGAGACAACACACATCTAGCCTGTATTAACCTGGAGAGACAACAACACACATCTAGCCTGTATTAACCTGGAGAGACAACAACACACATCTAGCCTGTATTAACCTGGAGAGAGACAACACACATCTAGCCTGTATTAACCTGGAGAGACAACAACACACATCTAGCCTGTATTAACCTAGGTATTAACCTGGAGAGACAGACAACAACACACATCTAGCCTGTATTAACCTGAGAGACAACAACACACATCTAGCCTGTATAACCTAACCTAGCCTGTATTAACCTGGAGAGACAACACACATCTAGCCTGTATTAACCTGGAGAGACAACAACACACATCTAGCCTGTATTAACTGTATTAACCTGGAGAGACAACACACATCTAGCCTGTATTAACCTGGAGAGACAACACACATCTAGCCTGTATTAACCTGGTATTAAGAGACAACAACACACATCTAGCCTGACCACACATCTAGCCTGTATTAACCTGGAGAGACAACACACATCTAGCCTTAACCTGGGAGAGACAACACACATCTAGCCTGTATTAACCTGGAGAGACAACAACACACATCTAGATTAACCTGGAGAACAACACACATCTAGCCTGTATTAACCTGGAGAGACAACAACACACATCTAGCCTGTATTAACCTGGAGAGAGACAACACACATCTAGCCTGTATTAACCTGGAGAGACAACAACACACATCTAGCCTGTATTAACCTGGAGAGAGCCTGTATTAACAACACACATCTAGCCTGTATTAACCTGGAGAGACAACACACATCTAGCCTGTATTAACCTGGAGAGACAACAACACACATCTAGCCTGTATTAACCTGGAGAGACAACAACACACATCTAGCCTGTATTAACCTGGAGAGAGACAACTGGGAGCCTGTATTAACCTGGAATCTAGCCTGTATTAACCTGGAGAGACAACACATCTAGCCTGTATTAACCTGGAGAGTATTAACCTGGAGAACAACACACACATCTAGCCTGTATTAATTAACCTAGCCTGTATTAAGAGACAACACACATCTAGCCTGTATTAACCTGGAGAGACAACAACACACATCTAGCCTGTATTAACCTGGAGAGACAACAACACACATCTAGCCTGTATTAACCTGGAGAGACAACAACACACATCTAGCCTGTATTAACCTGGAGAGACAACACACATCTAGCCTGTATTAACCTGGAGAGACAACAACACACATCTAGCCTGTATTAACCTGGAGATTAACCTGGAGAACAACACACATCTAGCCTGTATTAACCTGGAGAGACAACACACATCTAGCCTGTATTAACCTGGAGAGACAACAACACACATCTAGCCTGTATTAACCTGGAGAGACAACAACACACATCTAGCCTGTATTAACCTGGAGAGAGACAACACACATCTAGCCTGTATTAACCTGGAGAGACAACAACACACATCTAGCCTGTATTAACATACACAGCCTGCGAGACAGGCTGGATGCGTGAGCGAGACAGACTGAGACAGACTGGAGACAGGCCGGAGACGAGACTGGAGACAGACCCTGGAGACAGACTGGAGACAGACTGGCGCGAGACCCTGGAGACAGACTGGAGAGACCACTGTAGGCAGAGACAGACTGGAGACAGACTGGAGACAGACCCTGGAGAAGCGTAGGCGTGACAGACTGGAGACAGACTGGAGGCAGACCTGGAGCGAGGCGAGACAGACTGGGGCAGACCCTGGGCGTGAGCGAGACAGACTGGGAGACAGACCCTGGGCGAGCGAGACAGACTGAAGACAGACCCTGGAGCGTAGGCAGAGACAGACTGGAGACATACCCTGGAGCGTAGGCAGAGACAGACTGACAGACTGGAGACAGGCTGGACAGACTGAGACAGACTGGGACAGACCCTGGGCGTGGCGGAGACAGACTGGAGACAGACCCTGGAGCGTGACGAGACAGACTGGAGACAGACGCTGGAGCGTAGAGCGAGACAGACTGGAGACAGACCCTGGAGCGTAGGCGAGACAGACTGGTGACAGACCCTGGGCGTAGGCGAGACAGACTGAGACAGACCCTGGGCGTAGACGAGACAGACTGGAGACAGACCCTGGAGCGTAGAAGCGAGACAGACTGGAGACAGACCTGGGCGTAAACGAGACAGACTGGAGACACCCTGGAGCGTGGGCAGAGACGGAACTGGAGACAGACCCTGGAGCGAGCGACAGACTGGAGACAGACCCTGGAGCGTAGACGAGACAGACTGAGACAGACGCTGGAGCGTAGGCGAGACAGACTGGAGACAGACCCTGGAGCGTAGGCGAGACAGACTGGAGACAGACTGGAGACAGACCCTGGGCGGAGCTGGAGACAGACTGGAGACAGACTGGAGACAGACTGGAGACAGACCCTGGAGACAGACCCTGGAGACGTGAGGCAGACAGGCAGACTGGAGACAGACCCTGGGGAGACGAGACAGACTGGAAGCGTAGGCAGAGACGTAGGCAAGACAGAGCTGGAGACAGACCCTGGAGCGTAAGCGAGACAGACTGGGACAGACGCTGGAGCGTAGACGAGACATTTACATTTACATTTAAGTCATTTAGCAGACGCTCTTATCCAGAGCGACTTACAAACAGACTGGAGACAGACCCTGGAGCGTAGACGAGACAGACTGGAGACAGACTGGAGACAGACCCTGGAGCGTAGACGAGACAGACTGGAGACAGACTGGAGACAGACCCTGGAGCGTAGACGAGACAGACTGGAGACAGACCCTGGGCGTGAGGCGAGACAGACTGGAGACAGACCCTGGGCGTAGACGAGACAGACTGGAGACAGGCCCTGGAGGCGTGAAGCGAGACAGACTGGAGACAGACAATAGCACCTTTTTATTTCTCTGATGTATTGCCTGTTGATTAAAGTCTTTCCTGATGTAGATATGTGTATTCATGGGTTAGGGTTCATGGGTTAACCCTAACTGCCACAGTCGATGGAGGCTGTTCTTCATGATATAAGATATAAGACAAGGTGACTGTTTTTGAAGATGCAGCTCGTCTCCATTTTAATACTGTGTGTGTATGTAGCCACATCGTTTCCAGATTAAACTACTGTGTTGAGAACCATCAGTGACAGGTCTCTATACTGCCCTCTCTTGGGACAGATTAATAGATCATACTGTGCCATTATAATTCCCTGTCGTTGTTAATCACAATGTCTGTCTGCATCCATGATATACCAGTGTTTTAAAATACAATAACTACCCAGTCATCAGTTTTTCAGATTTAAGATCTTTCTATTTTCCTGCAGCAGCTTTTAATTAGGTTTGTAATTCTTGAAGATGTCTTGTTTTGCTTTGTGGTGCCCTGCAAACATAACATATTTCTCCTGCACCTCCTTGAGGTTGGGGTTAGTGTCTTTCGGGACGTTTTAAAATATAATTTCCCTCCAACTGGTTTGACCTGTGATGTTGAGACGTCTCCGCCGCGACAGGACGGAGGGAACAGACGTTGCATATATCCTGTTTCTGTGCATTGTCCAGTTCAGTTGGTTGCTAACGTGACCTGGATACTCTGACTGCTGGGCAACATGACTTCCTGACAGCTTCGTTCAACGGTAAAGACACAACAACAATGTGATGATGCGAGACGTGTTGCGTTTATATATATAGGCGACGTATCCGCAGACCAAGTCATCTGGACTAGTTAACGTTACATTGGGTACAACTAGCAGGTTAGGAGCAAATTAGCTGCGCGTCATGAAAACGTCGCAAACATTTACGAGTTGCAACAGGAACCAGCAACGTTTTTCTTCCTGAACACCAAGGTTGAGAAGACAGCAGGTTTGTGGTGAGATAATGGCATTGATCTCGCTTGACCTGGGCAGCTACAGGTAGCTGGCTCGACCATACATTAACAATAGCAGCTGGCTGCCTCATTATGGTTAACCTGCTGGCGACGACAGGTGTCGAGCCCTGTTCTTAGTGCAGGTGTAACAGTATAACTTTAGACCATCAATGAGGACATATACTAGGGGGGGGGGGTCCAACACATGACAGATTATACGAAGACCTTAAAACATAAACACGTATTGATTTGAACAGCTTTCTTATTGGAAGAATGTAGAATGTTCTTAATGTACTGCTTGACTTCATGGAAGAGTGTTTTTTTTAATTATTAGTGAATGTACATCACATGTCGAGAAACATTTATAATACTCAAAAGTTTTATGGTACGTAATTGCTTTTTTGTTTTTACACTACTGATAATTTCAAAATAATATTTAAATTCTATCTTTAACAATGTGAAGAGGGTTTTGTTCCCCCCTGTCGACCTCATTTCATGGATAAAGATTCTTCCATAAAAATAAACAAATGAAAGTTACACCGGGGGTCGATATCATTTGAGTCAAAATAAATCATATCCGAGTCTTTCAAATGAACATTAATAGTATTTTATTTATTTAATAAAATCTTCTAACTCACTCCAAAATCATTAGAACAGTCCCAAAATAAATGTTGAGTCTCTGGGTCACAACCACAAAATACACATTTGTTATCAATAGCTATTTTAAATCTGTGTATAATAAAGATCTTTACAGGGTAGATTCTATGAATGAGTTTGTATGACACTTCTTTCACCTTATTAGATATACAATATTTACCAGACAACAACTAAACGTTGTTCCAGTTCACTTGTCCTAGGGCTGCATTCCAGTTCACTTGTCCTAGGGCTGCATTCCAGTTCACTTGTCCTAGGGCTGCATTCCAGTTCACTTGTCCTAGGGCTGCATTCCAGTTCACTTGTCCTAGGGCTGCATTCCAGTTCACTTGTCCTAGGGCTGCATTCCAGTTCACTTGTCCTAGGGCTGCATTCCAGTTCACTTGTCCAAGGGCTGCATTCCAGAGTACTTGTCCTACGGCTGCATTCCAGTTCACTTGTCCTAGGGCTGCATTCCATTCACTTGTCCAAGGGCTGCATTCCACTTGTCCAAGCTGGCTGTCCATTCCAGTTCACTTGTCCTAGGCTGCCAAGGGCTGCATTCCAGAGTCACTTGTCCTAGGGCTGCATTCAGTTCACTTGTCCTCCAGGGCTGCATTCCAGTTCACTTGTCCTAGTACTTGTCCTCAGGGCTGCATTCCAGTTCACTTGTCTTAGGGCTGCATTCCAGAGTCACTTGTCCTAGGGCTGCATTCCAGTTCACTTGTCCTAGGGCTGCATTCCAGTTCACTTGTCCTAGGGCTGCATTCCAGTTCATGCATTCCAGTTCACTTGTCCGAGGGCTGCATTCCAGTTCACTTGTCCTAGGGCTGCATTCCAGTTCACTTGTCCCTAGGGCTGCATTCCAGTTACTTGTCCTAGGGCTGCATTCCAGAGTACTTGTCCTAGGGCTGCATTCCAGAGTACTTGTCCTAGGGCTGCATTCCAGAGTACTTGTCCTAGGGCTGCATTCCAGTTCACTTGTCCTAGGGGCTGCATTCCAGTTCACTTGTCCTAGGGCTGCATTCCAATACATTCTAGCAGAGGAATAGTAACATCTTGACATGGTTTTCATATATACATGTTATTACATTTTATAGTTTATAAAATGTAAATTCCTTGTAGCTGTATTGAGGCTATAAAATCCTCAACAGTTGCACTTGGGAGTCATGTTATGTTTCTCCTAACAGAAGAATAGCACCTTTTAGGGACAGCTCTAACAACTATTTGATACTCTCAGGAGTGAATGTAACATTGTGTGTTCTCATGAATTCTGCATAATCATATAGTTATTATTCAATAATTATTATTCGGTAATCATATAGTTGTCCATCATTATTCAATAATGGTATAATCCCAGATAATGCTGTTGCCAAACCAGTTCTTGAAAAACAAAGACTTGTTTTTGTATTTTATGTCTTTATTCTTCCAGATTGTATGTCTGTGGGGGAATTATGTTTGTACTTGTTTATGAAAGTTAGCAAGCTTGATAGTGTTTTTACCCACATCAAAGTTACATTTGAGTAAGACTTCTAGACCACCAATCTGTTGGAATATTACATTAGGGATTATATTCCAAATGCAATCCTTATTTCTTAAATAGTTTTTGTGTCCATTTAATCTGAAATATTATATTAAGAGGTTTTAAAATCAAGAGCATTCAACCCTCCCTCACCCTGGGTGTTACATATTAACTTCTCTTAAATAATGAGCTTTATTCCTCCATATGAAGTTAAATCATTTAGTATCAACCGTTTTAGTTACTGACAGAGGACCATCCAAGGCAGGGGAGGTATAAACTCATCTGGACCTTCAGATTGATAAAAGTTCACATCCAGATGAAGAAAGATCTCTTAATAACCAGGAGTTAAATCTCTTTCCAGTTTCCTCAGTTTTCACAGGGATATTACATACTGAGTTTAAGTCCGTCTTTCACAGGGATATTACATACTGAGTTTAAGTCACATCTTTTACAGGGGAGTTTAAGTACATCTTTTACAGGGATATTACATACTGAGTTTAAGTCACATCTTTCACAGGGATATTACATACTGAGTTTAAGTCCCGTCTTTTACAGGGATATTACATACTGAGTTTAAGTCCCATCTTTCACAGGGATATTACATACTGAGTTTAAGTCCCATCTTTCACAGGGATATTACATACTGAGTTTAAGTCACATCTTTTACAGGGATATTACACACTGAGTTTAAGTCACATCTTTCACAGGGACATTACATACTGAGTTTAAGTCACATCTTTTACAGGGATATTACACACTGAGTTTAAGTCACATCTTTCACAGGGACATTACATACTGAGTTTAAGTCACATCTTTCACAGGGATATTACACACTGAGTTTAAGTCACATCCTTTCAACTAAAAAAAAGTACATTTCCTAATATTCAGAGATAAACCAGATGCATGTGAGAAGGTAGGCCTGACCACCGACAAAACAATGAGACAGCCTATAGGGAGGAGGTTAGAGACCTGGCAGTGTGTTGCCAGGACAACAACCCTCCCCTCAACGATGAGACAGCCTATAGGGAGGAGGTTAGAGACCTGGCAGTGTGTTGCCAGGACAACAACCTCTCCATCAACGATGAGACAGCCTATAGGGAGGAGGTTAGAGACCTGGCAGTGTGTTGCCAGGACAACAACCTCTCCATCAACGATGAGACAGCCTATAGGGAGGATGAGAGTGTGTTGCCAGGACAACAACCCTCCATCAACGATGAGGAGGAGGTTAGAGACCTGGCAGTGTGTTGCCAGGACAACAACCTCTCCATCAACGATGAGACAGCCTATAGGGAGGAGGTTAGAGACCTGGCAGTGTGTTGCCAGGACAACAAACTCTCCATCAACAATGAGACGGCCTATAGGGAGGAGGTTAGAGACCTGGCAGTGTGTTGCCAGGACAACAAACTCTCCATCAACAATGAGACGGCCTATAGGGAGGAGGTTAGAGACCTGGCAGTGTGTTGCCAGGACAACAAACTCTCCATCAACAATGAGACGGCCTATAGGGAGGAGGTTAGAGACCTGGCAGTGTGTTGCCAGGACAACAACCTCTCCATCAACGATGAGACGGCCTATAGGGAGGAGGTTAGAGACCTGGCAGTGTGTTGCCAGGACAACAAACTCTCCATGTCAGACAATGGAGCTGATAGGGAGGAAAAGGCCCCGTTAAGAGACCTGGCAGTGTTGTTAGAGCTGTCCCTAAAGGGATTCTTCTGAGAAGGTTCAAGTTACTTGGTGTCCACATCACCAACGAACTATCATGGTCCAAACACACCAAGACAGTTGTGAAGACAGACAACACCTCCACATTGTATATAGCCTCCACATTGACTCTGTGTCGGTACCCCCTGTATATAGTCTCCCATTGGCAGTGTGTATGCCTCCACATTGACTCTGTACACCCCCTGTATATAGACTCAATGACTCTGACCGTAACACCCTGTAGACAAAGGAGCCTCCACATTGATTGTGGACCCCCTATAGGAAATTGACTCTGGCCCCTGTATATAGCCTCCACATTGACTCTGGCGGTACCCCTGTAGCCTCCACATTGACTCTGTGCCGTAACACCCTGTATATACCCTCATTGAACGGTACCCCCTGTATATAGACTCCACATTGACTCTGTACCGTAACACCCTGTATATAGCCTCCACATTGACTCTGTACTGGTACCCCCTGTATATAGCCTCCACTTTGACTCTGTGCGGTACCCCTTGTATATAGACTCCACATTGTCTCTGTGCGGTACCCCCTGTATATAGCCTCCACATTGACTCTGACCGGTACCCCCCTGTATATAGCCTCCACATTGACTCTGTACCAGTACCCCCTGTATATAGCCTCCACATTGAACTATCACCCTGTATATAGCCTCCACATTGACTCTGTACCAGCCTCCACAGTTGACTCTGTAAGTACCCCTGTATATAGCCTCCACATTGACTCACCGTAATCCACCTGTATATAGCCTCCACATTGACTCTGTGCCGTACCCCTGTATATAGCCTCCACATTGACTCTGTACCGGTACCCCTGTATATAGCCTCCACATTGACTCTGTACCGTACCCCTGTATATAGCCTCCACATTGACTCCCAGTAACCCCCTGTATATAGCCTCCACATTGACTCTGTACCAGTACCCCCTGTATATAGCCTCCACATTGACTCTGTACCAGTACCCCCTGTATATATCCTCCACATTGACTCTGTACCAGTACCCCCTGTATATAGCCTCCACATTGACTCTGTACCAGTACCCCCTGTATATAGCCTTCACATTGACTCTGTACCAGTACCCCCTGTATATAGCCTCCACATTGACTCTGTACCAGTACCCCCTGTATATAGCCTCCACATTGACTCTGTACCAGTACCCCCCTGTATATAGCCTCCATATTGACTCTGTACCAGTACCCCCTGTATATAGCCTCCACATTGACTCTGTACCTGTACCCCCTGTATAAGCCTCCACATTGACTCTGTACCAGTACCCCCTGTATATAGCCTTCACATTGACTCTGTACCAGTACCCCCTGTATATACCCTCCACATTGACTCTGTACCGGTACCCCCTGTATATAGACTCCACATTGACTCTGTACCGTAACACCCTGTATATAGCCTCCACATTGACTCTGTACTGGTACCCCCTGTATATAGCCTCCACTTTGACTCTGTACCGGTACCCCTTGTATATAGACTCCACATTGTCTCTGTACCGGTACCCCCTGTATATAGCCTCCACATTGACTCTGTACCCGGTACCCCTGTATATAGCCTCCACATTGACTCTGTACCAGTACCCCCTGTATATAGCCTCCACATTGACTCTGTACCGTAACACCCTGTATATAGCCTCCACATTGACTCTGTACCAGTACCCCCTGTATATAGCCTCCACATTGACTCTGTACCAGTACCCCCTGTATATAGCCTCCACATTGACTCTGTACCGTAATACCCTGTATATAGCCTCCACATTGACTCTGTGCCGCTACCCCCTGTATATAGCCTCCACATTGACTCTGTACCGGTACCCCCTGTATATAGCCTCCACATTGACTCTGTGCCGCTACCCCCTGTATATAGCCTCCACATTGACTCTGTACCAGTACCCCCTGTATATATCCTCCACATTGACTCTGTACCAGTACCCCCTGTATATATCCTCCACATTGACTCTGTACCAGTACCCCTGTATATATCCTCCACATTGACTCTGTACCAGTACCCCCTGTATATATCCTCCACATTGACTCTGTACCAGTACCCCCTGTATATAGCCTTCACATTGACTCTGTACCAGTACCCCCTGTATATAGCCTCCACATTGACTCTGTACCAGTACCCCCTGTATATAGCCTCCACATTGACTCTGTACCAGTACCCCCTGTATATAGCCTCCATATTGACTCTGTACCAGTACCCCCTGTATATAGCCTCCACATTGACTCTGTACCAGTACCCCCTGTATATAGCCTCCACATTGACTCTGTACCAGTACCCCCTGTATATAGCCTTCACATTGACTCTGTACCAGTACCCCCTGTATATATCCTCCACATTGACTCTGTACCAGTACCCCCTGTATATATCCTCCACATTGACTCTGTACCAGTACCCCCTGTATATAGCCTCCATATTGACTCTGTACCAGTACCCCCTGTATATAGCCTCCACATTGACTCTGTACCAGTACCCCCTGTATATAGCCTCCACATTGACTCTGTACCAGTACCCCCTGTATATAGCCTTCACATTGACTCTGTACCAGTACCCCCTGTATATAGCCTCCACATTGACTCTGTACCGGTACCCCCTGTATATAGCCTCCACATTGACTCTGTACTAGTACCCCCTGTATATAGCCTCCACATTGACTCAGTACTAGTACCCCCTGTATATAGCCTCCACATTGACTCTGTACTAGTACCCCCTGTATATAGCCTCCACATTGACTCTGTACCGGTACCACCTGTATATAGCCTCCACATTGACTCTGTACCGGTACCCCCTGTATATAGCCTCCACATTGACTCTGTACCAGTACCCCCTGTATATAGCCTCCACATTGACTCTGTACCAGTACCCCTGTATATAGCCTCCACATTGACTCTGTACCAGTACCACCTGTATATAGCCTCCACATTGACTCTGTACCGGTACCCCCTGTATATAGCCTCCACATTGACTCTGTACCAGTACCCCTGTATATAGCCTCCACATTGACTCTGTACCGGTACCCCCTGTATATAGACTCCACATTGACTCTGTACCGTAACACCCTGTATATAGCCTCCACATTGACTCTGTACCGGTACCCCCTGTATATAGCCTCCACATTGACTCTGTACCGGTCCCCCTGTATATAGCCTCCACATTGACTCTGTACCGGTACCCCCTGTATATAGCCTCCACATTGACTCTGTACCAGTACCCCCTGTATATAGCCTCCACATTGACTCTGTACCGGTACCCCCTGTATATAGCCTCCACATTGACTCTGTACCAGTACCCCCTGTATATAGCCTCCACATTGACTCTGTACCAGTACCCCCTGTATATAGCCTCCACATTGACTCTGTACCGTAATACCCTGTATATAGCCTCCACATTGACTCTGTGCCGCTACCCCCTGAATATAGCCTCCACATTGACTCTGTACCGGTACCCCCTGTATATAGCCTCCACATTGACTCTGTACCAGTACCCCCTGTATATATCCTCCACATTGACTCTGTACCAGTACCCCCTGTATATATCCTCCACATTGACTCTGTACCAGTACCCCCTGTATATATCCTCCACATTGACTCTGTACCAGTACCCCTGTATATATCCTCCACATTGACTCTGTACCAGTACCCCCTGTATATATCCTCCACATTGACTCTGTACCAGTACCCCCTGTATATAGCCTTCACATTGACTCTGTACCAGTACCCCCTGTATATAGCCTCCACATTGACTCTGTACCAGTACCCCCTGTATATAGCCTCCACATTGACTCTGTACCAGTACCCCCTGTATATAGCCTCCATATTGACTCTGTACCAGTACCCCCTGTATATAGCCTCCACATTGACTCTGTACCAGTACCCCCTGTATATAGCCTCCACATTGACTCTGTACCAGTACCCCCTGTATATAGCCTTCACATTGACTCTGTACCAGTACCCCCTGTATATAGCCTCCACATTGACTCTGTACCGGTACCCCCTGTATATAGCCTCCACATTGACTCTGTACTAGTACCCCCTGTATATAGCCTCCACATTGACTCAGTACTAGTACCCCCTGTATATAGCCTCCACATTGACTCTGTACTAGTACCCCCTGTATATAGCCTCCACATTGACTCTGTACCTGTATATAGTACCACCTGTATATAGCCTCCACATTGACTCTGTACCGGTACCCCCTGTATATAGCCTCCACATTGACTCTGTACCAGTACCCCCTGTATATAGCCTCCACATTGACTCTGTACCAGTACCCCCTGTATATAGCCTCCACATTGACTCTGTACCAGTACCACCTGTATATAGCCTCCACATTGACTCTGTACCGGTACCCCCTGTATATAGCCTCCACATTGACTCTGTACCAGTACCCCCTGTATATAGCCTCCACATTGACTCTGTACCGGTCCCCCCTGTATATAGCCTCCACATTGACTCTGTACCGGTACCCCCTGTATATAGCCTCCACATTGACTCTGTGCCGTAACACCCTGTATATAGCCTCCACATTGACTCTGTACCGGTACCCCCTGTATATAGCCTCCACATTGACTCTGTACTGGTACCCCCTGTATATAGCCTCCACATTGACTCTGTACCGTAATACCCTGTATATAGCCTCCACATTGACTCTGTACCGGTACCCCCTGTATATAGCCTCCACATTGACTCTGTACCGGTACCCCTGTATATAGCCTCCACATTGACTCTGTACCCCCTGTATATAGCCTCCACATTGACTCTGTACCAGTGCCCCCTGTATATAGCCTCCACATTGACTCTGTACCAGTACCCCTGTATATAGCCTCCACATTGACTCTGTACCAGTACCCCCTGTATATAGCCTCCACATTGACTCTGTACCAGTACCCCCTGTATATAGCCTCCACATTGACTCTGTACCGGTACCCCCTGTATATAGCCTCCACATTGACTCTGTACTAGTACCCCCTGTATATAGCCTCCACACTGACTCTGTACTAGTACCCCTGTATATAGCCTCCACATTGACTCTGTACTAGTGCCCCTGTGTATAGCCTCCACATTGACTCTGTACTGGTACCCCCTGTATATAGCCTCCACATTGACTCTGTACCAGTACCCCCTGTATATAGCCTCCACATTGACTCTGTACCAGTACCCCCTGTATATAGCCTCCACATTGACTCTGTACCAGTACCCCTGTATATAGCCTCCACATTGACTCTGTACCGGTACCCCTGTATATAGCCTCCACATTGACTCTGTACCAGTACCCCTGTATATAGCCTCCACATTGACTCTGTACCGGTACCCCTGTATATAGCCTCCACATTGACTCTGTACCGGTACCCCCTGTATATAGCCTCCACATTGACTCTGTGTAGTACCCTGTATATAGCCTCCACATTGACTCTGTACCGGTACCCCTGTATATAGCCTCCACATTGACTCTGTACCGGTACCCCCTGTATATAGCCTCCACATTGACTCTGTACCGTAACACCCTGTATATAGCCTCCACATTGACTCTGTACCGGTACCCCTGTATATAGCCTCCACATTGACTCTGTACTAGTACCCCCTGTATATAGCCTCCCATTGACTCTGTACCGGTACCCCCTGTATATAGCCTCCACATTGACTCTGTACCGGTACCCCTGTATATAGCCTTCACATTGACTCTGTACCAGTACCCCTGTATATAGCCTCCACATTGACTCTGTACCGGTACCCCTGTATATAGCCTCCACATTGACTCTGTACTAGTACCCCCTGTATATAGCCTCCACATTGACTCTGTACTAGTACCCCCTGTATATAGCCTCCACATTGACTCCCCCCTGTATATAGCCTCCACATTGACTCTGTCCAGTACCCCCTGTATATAGCCTCCCACATTGACTCTGTACCCCCTGTATATAGCCTCCACATTGACTCTGTACCAGTACCCCCTGTATATAGCCTCCACATTGACTCTGTACCTACCCCCTGTATATAGCCTTCCACATTGACTCTGTACCAGTACCCCCTGTATATAGCCTCCACATTGACTCTGTACCGGTACCCCCTGTATATAGCCTCCACATTGACTCTGTACTTGTACCCTGTATATAGCCTCCACATTGACTCAGTACTAGTACCCCCCTGTATATCTCCACATTGACTCTGTACTACCCCCTGTATATAGCCTCCACATTGACTCTGTACCGGTACCCCCTGTATAGCCTCCACATTGACTCTGTACCGGTACCCCCTGTATATAGCCTCCACATTGACTCTGTACCGGTACTGTATATAGCCTCCACATTGACTCTGTACCAGTACCCCTGTATATAGCCTCCACATTGACTCTGTACCAGTACCCCTGTATATAGCCTCCACATTGACTCTGTACCGGTACCCCTGTATATAGCCTCCACATTGACTCTGTACAGTACCCCTGTATATAGCCTCCACATTGACTCTGTGCAGGGTACCCCCCTGTATATAGCCTCCACATTGACTCTGTACTGGTACCCTGTATATAGCCTCCCATTGACTCTGTACCGGTACCCCCTGTATATAGCCTCCACATTGACTCTGTACTGGTACCCCCTGTATATAGCCTCCACATTGACTCTGTACCGGGTACCCCTGTATATAGCCTCCACATTGACTCTGTACCAGTACCCCCTGTATATAGCTCCACATTGACTCTGTACCGGTACCCCTGTATATAGCCTCCACATTGACTCTGTACTGTACCCCCTGTATATAGCCTCCACATTGACTCTGTACTGGTACCCCCTGTATATAGCCTCCCACATTGACCCTGTATGCCCCTGTATATAGCCTCCACATTGACTCTGTACCAGTACCCCCTGTATATAGCCTCCACATTGACTCTGTACCGGTACCCCCTGTATATAGCCTCCACATTGACTCTGTACAGTACCCCCTGTATATAGCCTCCACATTGACTCTGTACTAGTACCCCCTGTATATAGCCTCCACATTGACTCTGTACTAGTACCCCTGTATATAGCCTCCACATTGACTCTGTACCGGGTACCCCTGTATATAGCCTCCACATTGACTCTGTACCGGTACCCCTGTATATAGCCTCCACATTGACTCTGTACCGGTACCCCCATATAGCCTCCCATTGACTCTGTACCGTAACCCCTGTATATAGCCTCCACATTGACGGTACCCCTGTATAGCCTCCACTTTGACTCTGTACCGGTACCCCCCTGTATATAGCCTCCACATTGACTCTGTACCAGTACCACCTGTATATAGCCTCCACATTGACTCTGTACCGGTACCCCCTGTATATAGCCTCCACATTGACTCTGTGGTACCCCCTGTATATAGCCTCACATTGACTCTGTACCGGTACCCCCTGTATATAGTCTCCACATTGACTCTGTACCGGTAACACCCTGTATATAGCCTCCCATTGACTCTGACCTGCCCCCTGTATATAGCCTCCACATTGACTCTGTACCGTAACCCCTGTATATAGACTCCACATTGACTCTGTAACGGTACCCCCTGTATATAGCCTCCACATTGACTCTGTGCCGTAACCCCCTGTATATAGCCTCCACATTGACTCTGACTCTGTGCCTCACATTGACTCTGGACCCCCTGTATATAGCCTCCACATTGACTCTCTACCAGTACCCCTGTATATAGCCTCCACATTGACTCTGTACCAGTACCCCCTGTATATAGCCTCCACATTGACTCTGTACCAGTACCCCCTGTATATAGCCTCCACATTGACTCTGTATATACCCTGTATATATCCTCACATTGACTCTGTGCCGTAACCCCCTGTATATAGCCTCCACATTGACTCTGTACCAGTACCCCCTGTATATAGCCTCCACATTGACTCTGTGCCCGGTACCCCCTGTATATAGCCTCCACATTGACTCTGTACCAGTACCCCCTGTATATAGCCTCCACATTGACTCTGTACCAGTACCCCTGTATATAGCCTCCACATTGACTCTGTACCGTAACACCCTGTATATAGCCTCCACATTGACTCTGTACCTGTACCCTGTATATAGCCTCCACATTGACTCTGTACCCCCCTGTATATAGCCTCCACATTGACTCAGTACTAAGTACCCCTGTATATAGCCTCCACATTGACTCTGTACCAGTACCCCCTGTATATAGCCTCCACATTGACTCTGTACCGTTACCACCTGTATATAGCCTCCACATTGACTCTGTGCCGGTGCCCCTGTATATAGCCTCCACATTGACTCTGTACCGTAACCCCCTGTATATAGCCTCCACATTGACTCTGTGCAGTACACCCCTGTATATAGCCTCCACATTGACTCTGTCACCTGTACCCCTGTATATAGCCTCCACATTGACTCTGTACCAGTACCCCCTGTATATAGCCTCCACATTGACTCTGTACCAGTACCCCCTGTATATAGCCTCCACATTGACTCTGTACCAGTACCCCCTGTATATAGCCTCCACATTGACTCTGTACCAGTACCCCCTGTATATAGCCTCCACATTGACTCTGTACCGTACCCCTGTATATATCCTCCACATTGACTCTGTACCAGTACCCCCTGTATATAGCCTCCACATTGACTCTGTACTGGTACCCCCTGTATATAGCCTCCACATTGACTCTGTACCAGTACACCCTGTATATAGCCTCCACATTGACTCTGTACTGGTACCCCTGTATATAGCCTCCACATTGACTCTGTACCAGTACCCCCTGTATATAGCCTCCACATTGACTCTGTACCAGTACCCCCTGTATATAGCCTCCACATTGACTCTGTACCAGTACCCCTGTATATAGCCTCCACATTGACTCTGTACCAGTACCCCCTGTATATAGCCTCCACATTGACTCTGTACCGTAATACCCTGTATATAGCCTCCACATTGACTCTGTACCGTAACACCCTGTATATAGCCTCCACATTGACTCTGTACCGGTACCCCCTGTATATAGCCTCCACATTGACTCTGTACCAGTACCCCCTGTATATAGCCTCCCACATTGACTCTGTGCCGTACCCCCTGTATATAGCCTCCACATTGACTCTGTACCGGTACCCCCTGTATATAGCCTCCACATTGACTCTGTACCGGTACCCCCTGTATATAGCCTCCACATTGACTCTGTACCGGTACCCCCTGTATATAGCCTCCACATTGACTCTGTACCGTAATACCCTGTATATAGCCTCCACATTGACTCTGTACCGGTACCCCCTGTATATAGCCTCCACATTGACTCTGTACCAGTACCCCCTGTATATAGCCTCCACATTGACTCTGTACCAGTACCCCCTGTATATAGCCTCCACACTGACTCTGTACCGTAACACCCTGTATATAGCCTCCACATTGACTCTGTACCTGTACCCCCTGTATATAGCCTCCACATTGACTCTGTACCAGTACCCCTGTATATAGCCTCCACATTGACTCTGTACCGGTACCCCCTGTATATAGCCTCCACATTGACTCTGTACCAGTACCCCCTGTATATAGCCTCCACATTGACTCTGTACCGTTACCCCCTGTATATAGCCTCCACATTGACTCTGTACCGGTACCCCCTGTATATAGCCTCCACATTGACTCTGTACCAGTACCCCCTGTATATAGCCTCCACATTGACTCTGTACCAGTACCCCCTGTATATAGCCTCCACATTGACTCTGTACCTGTACCCCCTGTATATAGCCTCCACATTGACTCTGTACCAGTACCCCCTGTATATAGCCTCCACATTGACTCTGTACCAGTACCCCCTGTATATAGCCTCCACATTGACTCTGTACCAGTACCCCTGTATATAGCCTCCACATTGACTCTGTACCAGTACCCCCTGTATATAGCCTCCACATTGACTCTGTACCAGTACCCCTGTATATATCCTCCACATTGACTCTGTACCAGTACCCCCTGTATATAGCCTCCACATTGATTCTGTACTAGTACCCCTGTATATAGTCTCCACATTGACTCTGTACCAGTACCCCCCTGTATATAGCCTCCACATTGACTCTGTACCGGTACCCCCTGTATATAGCCTCCACATTGACTCTGTACCTGTACCCCCTGTATATAGCCTCCACATCGACTCTGTACCAGTACCCCCTGTATATAGCCTCCACATTGACTCTGTACCAGTACCCCCTGTATATAGCCTCCACATTGACTCTGTACCAGTACCCCCTGTATATATCCTCCACATTGACTCTGTACCAGTACCCCCTGTATATAGCTTCCACATTGACTCTGTACTAGTACCCCCTGTATATAGCCTCCACATTGACTCTGTACCAGTACCCCCTGTATATAGCCTCCACATTGACTCTGTACCAGTACCCCCTGTATATAGCCTCCACATTGACTCTGTACCAGTACCCCCTGTATATAGCCTCCACATTGACTCTGTACCGTAATACCCTGTATATAGCCTCCACATTGACTCTGTACCGTAACACCCTGTATATAGCCTCCACATTGACTCTGTACCGGTACCCCCTGTATATAGCCTCCACATTGACTCTGTACCAGTACCCCCTGTATATAGCCTCCACATTGACTCTGTACCGTAACACCCTGTATATAGCCTCCACATTGACTCTGTACCAGTACCCCCTGTATATAGCCTCCACATTGACTCTGTACCAGTACCCCCTGTATATAGCCTCCACATTGACTCTGTACCAGTACCCCCTGTATATAGCCTCCACATTGACTCTGTACCGTAATACCCTGTATATAGCCTCCACATTGACTCTGTACCGGTACCCCCTGTATATAGCCTCCACATTGACATCTGCCTTTTCATCTGTCTTTGCTGTCAAAAGCATCCCAATGTTGTTTTGCATCTCAAGAAGTGGCATACCCTCTTGGGTGTCGGGGTCTGTATAGGTAACTACCATCTCTGTCGGGGTCGTATATAGCGACCATCTCTGTCGGGTCGTAAGGTAACTACCATCTCTGTCGGGGTTGTAAGGTAACTCCCATCTCTGTCGGGTCGTAAGGTAACGACCATCTCTGTGGGTCTGTAAGGTAACTACCATCTCTGTCAGTCCTCTGACCATCTCTGTCGGGTCGTGGTGTAACGACCATCTCTGTCGGGGTAACACCCTGTAGGTAACGACCATCTCTGTGGTCGTAGGTAACGACCATCTCTGTCGGGGTCGTAAGGTAACTACCATCTCTGTCGGGGTCGTAAGGTAACGACCATCTCTGTCGGGGTCGTAAGGTAACGACCATCTCTGTCGGGGTCGTAAGGTAACTACCATCTCTGTCGGGGTCGTAAGGTAACGACCATCTCTGTCGGGGTCGTAAGGTAACGACCATCTCTGTCGGGGTCGTAAGGTAACGACCTGAACCGGGGACTGGAAGGGCGCAAGTTGTCAGCATTGTTGTCCGTGCACTTCACATTTCAAAAGAGGAGGACCCAAGACCATCTGTCCATCTGATGTCCATTTTTCCCCCTTTGGTTCTGGAAGTTTCCATGTAAGACAAGCTAGTTTTTTAAGCTAGCTAGCCGATCTGGCTATCTCGTGTCGTCGCTAACTTAAGAGTTTTAGAGGTTAATAACCTGCAGAAAGTAATCAATTACTTTGGTTAACAAACTAAATAATATTCAAACAGGGTTTTATGACCTTAGAAATGACCAGATGGTCATATATGGGTGAGGAAATCAAATAATTCCTTCAGCAACCAAAAAGCACATCTGCGCTGACCGCCATCTTGTGCCTCGTAATGGACAGTCATTTCACCTGTTTATGTTAATACCACAGCAGGTAACCTGTCAATAAGCACACTCCCTTTTGTATTTAGGGCGCATGCCTACTGAAGAAGTTTTGCACCACAACCACCTCAACAATGACCTCTCGTATCTTGTCAACTAGCTTTATAGGCTTTCTTACAGTTTCAAGTATGGGGATTAAACCATACGCATCTGACATTCACAGCGTTCTCAATCTCCACTATTTCAGGCTACGTGTTGATGTAACAGAACAACCGGAACAGAACAGAGCTGAAGATTAGATGGACGGGTATGAAGCCACTTAAGTCACTGTCTTTAAAAGTCTTAAAATCAATTAAAGAAAATGCATGAGATGTAATCTCGGGGGAAACCCTAACCACCCCCTCCAGGTTTGCAGGTGACATACTGAGCGGTGGCCGGGCGTTGCTAGGCGAAGACAGCTCGGTCATGGCCCGCATGCAGAAGAAGTTTTGGAAGACGAAGCAGGTTCTGATCAAGGCCACAGGGAAGAAGGAGGATGAGTACGTGGTGGCTTCTGATGCCGACCTCGACGCCAAGCTGGAGGTAGGACCCTGACCTTTAACCCCTAACTCTAACGTGGTGTCTTCTGATGCCGACCTCGACGCCAAGCTGGAGGTAGGACCCTGACCTTTAACCCCTAACTCTAACGTTGTGTCTTCTGATGCCGACCTCGACGCCAAGCTGGAGGTAGGACCCTGACCTTTAACCCCTAACTCTAACGTGGTGTCTTCTGATGCCGACCTAGACGCCAAGCTGAAGGTTGAACCCTGACCTTTAACCCCTAACTCTAACGTGGTGGCTTCACCCACTGTTACTCAGAGAGAGTGAGAGTCTCATGCGTCCAATTATCTCTGTGTGTTACTAACTGAACCACACGTTCTGTTTCCTGTCCAATTATCTCTCTGTGTTACTAACTGAACCACACGTTCTGTTTCCTGTCCAATTATCTCTCTGTGTTACTAACTGAACCACACGTTCTGTTTCCTGTCCAATTATCTCTCTGTGTTACTAACTGAACCACACGTTCTGTTTCCTGTCCAATTATCTCTCTGTGTTACTAACTGAACCACACGTTCTGTTTCCTGTCCAATTATCTCTCTGTGTTACTAACTGAACCACACGTTCTGTTTCCTGTCCAATTATCTCTCTGTGTTACTAACTGAACCACACGTTCTGTTTCCTGTCCAATTATCTCTCTGTGTTACTAACTGAACCACACGTTCTGTTTCCTGTCCAATTATCTCTCTGTGTTACTAACTGAACCACACGTTCTGTTTCCTGTCCAATTATCTCTCTGTGTTACTAACTGAACCACACGTTCTGTTTCCTGTCCAATTATCTCTCTGTGTTACTAACTGATCAGAGTAAGATAGCTCTGCAGTTCTGTCTGTATAGTACATTAGCAGACAGATATAACAGTAGTGTGTCTATACGATCGGATCAGCCAGGGATCAGATGTTCTCATACAACCTGACTCTTTGCTTTGAGAGTTTTCCCTGTGGAATCACACTATGAAGGCTTTTTATAGTTTCTTATCAATGTTTTAATTCAATTCAAGGGCTTTATTGTCATGGGAAACATGTGTTAACGTTGCCAAAGCAAGTGAGGTAGATAATATATAAAGTGAATATATAGAGTGAAATAAACAATAAAAATTAACAGTAAACATTACACATACAGAAGTTTCAAAACAATAAAGACATTACAAATGTCATATTATATATATATATATATATATACAGTGTTTTAACAATGTACAAATCGTTAAAGGACACAAGATAAAATAAATAAGCAGGTTGTATTTACAATGGTGTGTGTTCTTAAGCTGGTTGCCCTTTTCTCGTGGCTGTGATGGCACACTGTGGAATTTCACCCAGTAGATATGGGAGTTTATCAAAATTGGATTTGTTTTCAAATTCTTTGTGGATCTCTGTAATCTGAGGGATATATGTCTCTAATATGGTCATACATTGGGCAGGAGGTTAGGAAGTGCAGCTCAGTTTCCACCTCATTTTGTGGGCAGTGAGCACATAGCCTGTCTTCTCTTGAGAGCCATGTCTGCCCACGGCGGCCTCTCAATAGCAAGGCTATGCTCACTGAGTCTGTACATAGTCAAAGCTTTCCTTAATTTTGGGTCAGTCACAGTGGTCAGGTATTCTGCTACTGTGTACTCTCTGTGTAGGGCCAAATAGCATTCTAGTTTGCTCTGTTTTTTTGTTAATTCTTTCCAATGTGTCAAGTAATTATATTTTTGTTTTCTCATGAAAACAATTGTCTAATTGTGCTGCTGTCCTGGGGATCTGTGGGGTGTGTTTGTGTTTGTGAACAGAGCCCCAGGACCAGCTTGCTTAGGGGACTCTTCTCCAGGTTCATCTCTCTGTAGGTGATGGCTTTGTTGTGGAAGGTTTGGGAATCGCTTCCTTTTAGGTGATTATAGAATTTAACGGCTCTTTTCTGGATGTTGATAATTAGTGGGTATCGGCCTAATTCTGCTCTGCATGCATTATTTGATGTTCTACGTTGTACACGGAGGATATTTTTGCAGAATTCTGCATGCAGAGTCTCAATTTGGTGTTTGTCCCATTTTGTGAAGTCTTGGTTGGTGAGCGGACCCCAGACCTCACAACATAAAGGCAATAAAGGGCAATGGGCTCTATGACTGATTCAAGTATTTTTAGCCAGATCCTAATTGGTATGTTGAAATGTATGTTCCTTTTGATGGCATAGAAGGCCCTTCTTGCCTTGTCTCTCAGATCGTTCACAGCTTTGTGGAAGTTACCTGTGGCGCTGATGTTTAGGCCAAGGTATGTATAGTTTTTTGTGTGCTCTAGGGCAACAGTATCTAGATGGAATTTGTATTTGTGGTCCTGGTGACTAGACCTTTTTTGGAACACCATTATTTTGGTTTTACTGAGATTTACTGTCAGGGCCCAGGTCTGACAGAATCTGTGCATAAGATCTAGGTGCTGCTGTAGGCCCTTCTTGGTTGGTGTTTCCCTGTCTGTCTCTCTTTCTCTGTCTGTCTCTGTCTCTCTTTCTATGTTTCTGTCTTTCTGTGTCTGTGTCTTTCTCTGCCTCTGTCTTTCTCTCTCTGTCTTTCTGTGTCAGTCTGTGTCTTTGTCTGTCTGTCTGTCTGTCTGTCTGTCTGTCTGTCTGTCTGTCTGTCTGTCTGTCTGTCTGTCTGTCTGTCTGTCTGTCTGTCTGTCTGTCACTGTCTTTCTCTCACTGTCTTTCTCTGTCTCTGTTGGTCTTTCTTGGTTGTTGTTTGTTTCTGTCCTTCTGTTTCTGTTCTTCTGTCTCTCTGTCTTTCTGTGTCTGTCTCTCTGTCTTTCTGTGTCTGTCGCTCTGTCTTTCTCTGTCTGTCTTTGTCTCTCTCTGTCTCTGTTTCTTTCTTTCTGTCTCGATGTGGCATGGAATCCAGACAAGTTAAATGTAAAACCAGACTCAAGGCCTTGTCCCAGACAAGCTAAACACCTCTTCGCCGCTTTGAGGAATCCAGAGGCTCAACAGTCTGGACACACCGACATTATAAATGTCCTACAAACCAGTCAACAGTCTGGACATAACCACAGTACCAGTCTGACACCAGTCAACAGTCTTGACACCTACAGACAAGCTAAACACCTTCTTACAGTACCAGTCAACGTCTTTACCAGTCAACAGTCTTGACACACCTACATACACACAGTACTCAATAGTCTGGACACCTACAGGCTGAACAGTCTGGACACACCCAGTACCAGTCAACAGTCTGTACAGAACCAGTCAACAGTCTGGACACACCGACAGAACCAGTCAACAGTCTGACACACCCCTACAGAACCACACACCTACAGTACCAGTCAACAGTCTGGACACAACAGTACCAGTCTGACACACCAGTCTGGACACCTACAGTACCAGTCAACAGTCTGGACACACCTACAGTAACAGTCTGGACACACCTACAGTACCAGTCAACAGTCTGGACACACCTACAGTACAACAGTGACATAATTCCACAGTACCAGTCAACAGTCTGGACACACCTACAGTACCAGTCAACAGTCTGG
>NW_027039573.1:0-36186 GCF_034236695.1 Oncorhynchus nerka
CCCTCCACTCTAACCACTAGGCTACCCTGCAGCCCCTCCACTCTAACCACTAGGCTACCCTGCCGCCCCTACACTCTAACCACTAGGCTACCCTGCCGCCCCTACACTCTAACCACTAGGCTACCCTGCCGCCCCTCCACTCTAACCACTAGGCTACCCTGCCGCCCCTACACTCTAACCACTAGGCTACCCTGCCGCCCCTACACTCTAACCACTAGGCTACCCTGCCGCCCCTCCACTCTAACCACTAGGCTACCCTGCCGCCCCTACACTCTAACCACTAGGCTACCCTGCCGCCCCTACACTCTAACCACTAGGCTACCCTGCCGCCCCTACACTCTAACCACTAGGCTACCCTGCCGCCCCTACCTCTAACCACTAGGCTACCCTGCCGCCCCTACACTCTAACCACTAGGCTACCCTGCCGCCCCTCCACTCTAACCACTAGGCTACCCTGCCGCCCCTACACTCTAACCACTAGGCTACCCTGCCGCCCCTCCACTCTAACCACTAGGCTACCCTGCCACCCCTACGCTCTAACCACTAGGCTACCCTGCCGCCCCTACGCTCTAACCACTAGGCTACCCTGCCGCCCCTACGCTCTAACCACTAGGCTACCCTGCCGCCCCTACACTCTAACCACTAGGCTACCCTGCCGCCCCTACACTCTAACCACTAGGCTACCCTGCCGCCCCTACGCTCTAACCACTAGGCTACCCTGCCGCCCCTACGCTCTAACCACTAGGCTACCCTGCCGCCCCTACGCTCTAACCACTAGGCTACCCTGCCCCCTCTACACTCTAACCACTAGGCTACCCTGCCGCCCCTCCACTCTAACCACTAGTCTACCCTGCCGCCCCTCCACTCTAACCACTAGGCTACCCTGCCGCCCCTCCACTCTAACCACTAGGCTACCCTGCCGCCCTCCACTCTAACCACTAGGCTACCCTGCCGCCCCTCCACTCTAACCACTAGGCTACCCTGCCGCCCCTACACTCTAACCACTAGGCTACCCTGCCGCCCCTCCTCTCTAACCACTAGGCTACCCTGCCGCCCCTACACTCTAACCACTAGGCTACCCTGCCGCCCCTACGCTCTAACCACTAGGCTACCCTGCCGCCCCTACGCTCTAACCACTAGGCTACCCTGCCCCCTCTACACTCTAACCACTAGGCTACCCTGCCGCCCCTCCACTCTAACCACTAGTCTACCCTGCCGCCCCTCCACTCTAACCACTAGGCTACCCTGCCGCCCCTCCACTCTAACCACTAGGCTACCCTGCCGCCCCTCCACTCTAACCACTAGGCTACCCTGCCGCCCCTCCACTCTAACCACTAGGCTACCCTGCCGCCCCTCCACTCTAACCACTAGGCTACCCTGCCGCCCCTCCACTCTAACCACTAGGCTACCCTGCCGCCCCTACACTCTAACCACTAGGCTACCCTGCCGCCCCTACACTCTAACCACTAGGCTACCCTGCCCCCCCTCCCTCTAACCACTAGGCTACCCTGCCGCCCCTACACTCTAACCACTAGGCTACCCTGCCGCCCCTCCACTCTAACCACTAGGCTACCCTGCCGCCCCTACACTCTAACCACTAGGCTACCCTGCCGCCCCTACACTCTAACCACTAGGCTACCCTGCCGCCCCTACACTCTAACCACTAGGCTACCCTGCCGCCCTACACTCTAACCACTAGGCTACCCTGCCGCCCCTACCTCTAACCACTAGGCTACCCTGCCGCCCCTCCCTCTAACCACTAGGCTACCCTGCCGCCCCTCCACTCTAACCACTAGGCTACCCTGCCGCCTCTACACTCTAACCACTAGGCTACCCTGCCGCCCCTCCACTCTAACCACTAGGGTACCCTGCCGCCCCTACACTCTAACCACTAGGCTACCCTGCCGCCCCTACACTCTAACCACTAGGCTACCCTGCCGCCCCTACACTCTAACCACTAGGCTACCCTGCCGCCCCTACACTCTAACCACTAGGCTACCCTGCCGCCTCTACACTCTAACCACTAGGCTACCCTGCCGCCCCTACACTCTAACCACTAGGCTACCCTGCCGCCTCTACACTCTAACCACTAGGCTACCCTGCCGCCTCTACACTCTAACCACTAGGCTACCCTGCCGCCCCTACACTCTAACCACTAGGCTACCCTGCCGCCTCTACACTCTAACCACTAGGCTACCCTGCCGCCCCTACACTCTAACCACTAGGCTACCCTGCCGCCCTACACTCTAACCACTAGGCTACCCTGCCGCCTCTACACTCTAACCACTAGGCTACCCTGCCGCCCCTACACTCTAACCACTAGGCTACCCTGCCGCCCCTACACTCTAACCACTAGGCTACCCTGCCGCCTCTACACTCTAACCACTAGGCTACCCTGCCGCCCCTCCACTCTAACCACTAGGCTACCCTGCCGCCTCTACACTCTAACCACTAGGCTACCCTGCCGCCTCTACACTCTAACCACTAGGCTACCCTGCCGCCCCTACGCTCTAACCACTAGGCTACCCTGCCGCCTCTACACTCTAACCACTAGGCTACCCTGCCGCCTCTACACTCTAACCACTAGGCTACCCTGCCGCCCCTCCACTCTAACCACTAGGCTACCCTGCCGCCTCTACACTCTAACCACTAGGCTACCCTGCCGCCCCTACACTCTAACCACTAGGCTACCCTGCCGCCCCTACACTCTAACCACTAGGCTACCCTGCCGCCTCTACACTCTAACCACTAGGCTACCCTGCCGCCTCTACACTCTAACCACTAGGCTACCCTGCCGCCTCAACTCAGATTATGCAGGTGATGCAATTTTGATAAGATCTTCAATATATCTCCAATCAACAACAACAACAACAAAACAGTATTTATTTCCCTTAGAATGAGTTCAGTTGAGATGTGGAGTCTATATAAAAGGCTCAGCTTGATGGCTTGTTAGCACCAAATAGTTCTATGTTACAACTGCCTTCTGGTGTGTTTCTGTGTCTTCACATGTTTGTTGGTTCGTGTTTGTGTGTTTTCTCTGTGTGTGTGTGTATCCGTGTGTGTGTGTATCCGTGTGTGTGTGTGTATCCGTGTGTGTGTGTGTGTTTGCGTGCCTGTGTGTGTGTGTGTGTGTGTGGGTGGGCAGGGTAGCATGCGTGCGTGTGTGTGTGTGTGTGTGTGTGTGTGTGTGTGTGTGTGTGTGATCCCAACAGGAGCTCCTGTCCCTGTAGTTTCCTGGGGCGGACATATGCTCCAGGCGATGTGATCATGACATCAGCAGGTGTACAGTAAGACACCCTCATCATCTCTCTTTAACAAACTAATAAACAAGATGTTCAACAAAGAAACCTCACTCTGATACTCTCTCTGATACTTTCTTTGAAACTCTATTTGATACTCTCTTCGATACTCTCTTTGATATTATCTTTTGATACTCTCTTTGATATTATCTTTGATATTCTCTTTGATACTCTCTTTGATATTGTCTTTGATACTCTTTGATATTATCTTTGATATTCTCTTTGATATTATCTTTGATATTCTCTTTGATATTATCTTTGATATTATCTTTGATATTATCTTTGATACTCTCTTTGATATTCTCTTTGATATTCTCTTTAATATTATCTTTGATATTCTCTTTGATATTCTCTTTGATATTATCTTTGATACTCTCTTTGATATTATCTTTGATACTCTCTTTGATATTATCTTTGATACTCTCTTTGATATTATCTTTGATACTCTCTTTGATATTCTATTTGATACTCTCTGAAATGCTAAAACATAGGGCCCATAGGGATATATAGGGCCCATAGGGATATATAGGGACCATAGGGCTATATAGGGACCATAGGGATATATAGGGCCCAAAGGGATATATAGGACCCAAAGGGATATATAGGGCCCATGGGGATATATAGGGACCATAGGGATATATAGGGACCATAGGGATATATAGGGCCCATAGGGCTATATACGGACCATAGGGATAGCTAGGGCCCATAGGGCTATATAGGGACCATAGGGATATATAGGGATATATAGGGTCCATATGGATATATAGGGACCATAGGGATATATAGGGACCATAGGGATATATAGGGCCCATAGGGATATATAGGGCTATATACGGACCATAGGGATATCTAGGGCCCATAGGGCTATATAGGGCTATATAGGGACCATAGGGATATATAGGGATATATAGGGACCATAGGGATATATAGGGTCCATATGGATATATAAGGACCATAGGGATATATAGGGACCATAGGCATATATAGGGACCATAGGGATATATAGGGACCATAGGGATATATAGGGACCATAGGGATATATAGGGCCCATAGGGATATATAGGGACCATAGGGATATATAGGGACCATAGGGATATATAGGGACCATATGGATATATAGGGACCATAGGGATATATAGGGACCATAGGGATATATAGGGCCCATAGGGATATATAGGGACCATAGGGATATATAGGGACCATAGGGGTATATAGGGCCCATAGGGATATATAGGGACCATAGGGATATATAGGGACCATAGGGATATATAGGGCCCATAGGGATATATAGGGACCATAGGGATATATAGGGACCATAGGGATATATAGGGACCATACGGATATATAGGGACCATAGGGATATATAGGGACCATAGGGATATATAGGGCCCATAGGGATATATAGGGACCATAGGGATATATAGGGACCATAGGGATATATAGGGACCATAGGGATATATAGGGCCCATAGGGATATATAGGGACCATAGGGATATATAGGGACCATAGGGATATATAGGGACCATAGGGATATATAGGGACCATAGGGATATATAGGTTCCATAGGGACCATAGGGATATATAGGGACCATAGGGATATATAGGGACCATAGGGATATATAGGGACCATAGGGATATATAGGTTCCATAGGGATATATAGGGACCATAGGGATATATAGGGACCATAGGGATATATAGGGACCATAGGGATATATAGGGACCATAGGGATATATAGGGACCATAGGGCTCTGGTAGTGCAGTCTATAGGAAATAGGGTGCCATTTGGGATGTGATCAGTTTTCACATTATTGTGTTGAGTTAAGAATGTTATTGTTGTGTTGAGTTAATGTTGTTATTGTTGTCTTGAGTTAATGTTGTTATTGTTGTGTTGAGTTAATGTTATTGTGTTATGCGGAGATTAATGTTGTTATTATTGTCTTAGATTAAAAATATTATTATTGTCTTGAAGTGCAAATATTGTGTTATCTTAAAGTTAATATTGTTATTATTGTATTGGAGATTAAAATATTGTGTCTTGAGATAACGATGTTATTGTTGTGTTGAGTTAACGATGTTATTGTTGTCTTGAGTTAACGATGTTATTGTTGTGTTGAGTTAACGATGTTCTCTCTTTAGGATTTGCCAAGATGGCAAGCTAGTTTCCCAAAGTCCTGCCACTGGTAAGTTACCTCTAGGAGAATGATCTGGGCTAGATTCCCCAAAGTCCTGACAGTGGTTAGTTACCTCTAGGAAAATGATCTGGGCTAGATTCCTCAAAGTCCTGACAGTAGTTAGTTACCTCTAGGAGAATGATCTGGGCTAGATTCCCCAAAGTCCTGACAGTGGTTAGTTACCTCTAGGAGAATGATCTGGGCTAGATTCCCCAAAGTCCTGACAGTAGTTAGTTACCTCTAGGAGAATGATCTGGGCTAGATTCCCCAAAGTCCTGACAGTAGTTAGTTACCTCTAGGAGAATGATCTGGGCTAGATTCCCCAAAGTCCTGACAGTAGTTAGTTACCTTTAGGAGAATGATCTGGGCTACATTCCCCAAAGTCCTGACAGTAGTTAGTTACCTTTAGGAGAATGATCTTGGCTAGATTCCCCAAATTCCTGACAGTAGTTAGTTACCTTTAGGAGAATGATCTTGGCTAGATTCCCCAAATTCCTGACAGTAGTTAGTTACCTCTAGGAGAATGATATTAATAATTATATAGTCTCTAAAGAAGCTCTCAACGACATATACCCCCTACCTGTACCATCTCTTGTTCCAGACCAACAGTGTCCGCTGGGTCAGATGTACCTGGACTGTACTGAGGGCTGGAGGGCTGAAGGCTATAGATGGGATCAGCCTGGGAAGAGGACTGGGCTGTGAACACACCTGTAGATCCCCACCTGCTCAACCTCACCTGTTCAGCTCATGAACCGTGCATACCTGGCTGTGTCTGTCCCCTGGGTGAGTACTAGTACTTTAAACACCTCTTACTTCCTCTACCCACGAGGATTCACTGTGTATCAATGTCCCCTCTAGCAGTCAGACCCCATTCACTGTGTATCAATGTCCCCTCTACCAGTCAGACCCCATTCACTGTGTATCAATGTCCCTCTACCAGTCAGACCCCATTCACTGTGTATCAATGTCCCCTCTACCAGTCAGACCCCATTCACTGTGTATCAATGTCCCCTCTACCAGTCAGACCCCATTCACTGTGTATCAATGTCCCCTCTACCAGTCAGACCCCATTCACTGTGTATCAATGTCCCCTCTACCAGTCAGACCCCATTCACTGTGTATCAATGTCCCCTCTACCAGTCAGACCCCATTCACTGTGTATCAATGTCCCTCTACCAGTCAGACCCCATTCACTGTGTATCAATGTCCCCTCTACCAGTCAGACCCCATTCACTGTGTATCAATGTCCCCTCTACCAGTCAGACCCCATTCACTGTGTATCAATGTCCCCCTCTACCAGTCAGACCCCATTCACTGTGTATCAATGTCCCCTCTACCAGTCAGACCCCATTCACTGTGTATCAATGTCCCCTCTACCAGTCAGACCCCATTCACTGTGTATCAATGTCCCCTCTACCAAGTCAGACCCCATTCACTGTATCAATGTTCCCTCTAGCAGTCAGACCCCATTCACTGTGTATCAATGTCCCCTCTACCAGTCAGACCCCATTCTGTGTATCAATGTTCCCTCTACCAGTCAGACCCATTCACTGTGTATCAATGTCCCCTCTACCAGTCAGACCCCATTCACTGTGTATCAATGTTCCCTCTAGCAGTCAGACCCCATTCACTGTGTATCAATGTTCCCTCTAGCAGTCAGACCCCATTCACTGTGTATCAATGTCCCCTAAGCTCAGACCCATTCTGTGTCAAGACCCCCATTCACTGTGTATCAATGTTCCCTCTAGCAGTCAGACCCCATTCACTGTGTATCAATGTCCCCTCTACCAGTCAGACCCCATTCACTGTGTATCAATGTCCCTCTACCAGTCAGACCCCATTCACTGTGTATCAATGTTCCCTCTAGCAGTCAGACCCCATTCACTGTGTATCAATGTCCCCTCTACCAGTCAGACCCCATTCACTGTGTATCAATGTCCCTTCTACCAGTCAGACCCCATTCACTGTGTATCAATGTTCCGTCTAGCAGTCAGACCCCATTCACTGTGTATCAATGTCCCCTCTACCAGTCAGACCTCATTCACTTCCAACACCTCCCGTTGGCCCTAACCCTTCAGTGTGTGTTGATGTAAAGGGTCTGGAGAAGAACAAGCAGCATAGTGATGGAGCTTCACTTTATTGGGTCAACCTTAGAGATTCACACACCCTGGATGGAAAAGTACTGTAGAAACTGGAGTGTCAGTAGTGTGTGTATGGCCTGGTGAAACTAATTACCACAGGTTCAGGGGTCATCGATCTGTGACTGTGTCTCTGTGAGTCTGTTTGTCTGTGAGGTCAGCAGCTCCGTCAGCTAGCTAAGTCTTTATAGAAATGTCTAATGGTAGTATAGGGCAGCATGTCTCTGTGTAATGGTGGTGTAGGACAGCATGTCTCTGAGTAATGGTAGAGTAGGACAGCATGTCTCGGTGTAATGGTAGAGTAGGACAGCATGTCTCTGTGTAATGGTGGTGTAGGACAGCATGTCTCTGAGTAATGGTAGAGTAGGGCAGCATGTCTCTGAGTAATGGTAGAGTAGGGCAGCATGTCTCCGAGTAATGGTAGAGTAGGGCAGCATGTCTCTGAGTAATGGTAGAGTAGGGCAGCATGTCTCCGAGTAATGGTAGAGTAGGGCAGCATGTCTCTGAGTAATGGTAGAGTAGGACAGCATGTCTCTGTGTAATGGTAGAGTAGGACAGCATGTCTCTGAGTAATGGTGGTATAGGGCAGCATGTCTCTGAGTAATGGTAGAGTAGGGCAGCATGTCTCTGAGTAATGGTGGTAGGGCAGCATGTCTTGAGTAATGGTAGGGCAGCATGTCTCTGAGTAATGGTGGTAGGGCAGCATGTCTCTGAGTAATGGTGGGTAGGGCAGCATGTCTCTGAGTAATAGAGTAGGGCAGCATGCTGAGTAATGGTGGTAGGGCAGCATGTCTCTGAGTAATGGTAGAGTAGGGCAGCATGTCTCTGAGTAATGGTAGAGTATGGCAGCATGTCTCAGCATGGTGTCTCTCTGAGTAATGGTAGAGTAGGGCAGCATGTCTCTGTGTAATGGTGGTGTGGGCAGCATGTCTCTGAGTAATGGTAGAGTAGGGCAGCATGTCTCTGAGTAATGGTAGGGCAGTGTAATGGTAGGGCAGCATGTCTCTGAGTAATGGTAATGCATGTAGTAAGTAGGGCAGCATGTCTCTGAGTAATGGTAGATGTCTCTGTGTAAGGGCAGCATGTCTCTGAGTAATGGTGGTATAGGGCAGCATGTCTCTGAGTAATGATAGAGTAGGGCAGCATGTCTCTGAGTAATGGTGGACTAGGGCAGCATGTCTCTGAGTAATGGTAGAGTAGGGCAGCATGTCTCTGAGTAATGGTAGAGTATGGCAGCATGTCTCTGAGTAATGGTGGTGTAGCATGGCAGCATGTCTCTGAGTAATGGTAGAGTAGGGCAGCATGTCTCTGAGTAATGGTGGTGTAGGGCAGCATGTCTCTGAGTAATGGTAGAGTAGGGCAGCATGTCTCTGAGTAATGGTAGAGTAGGGCAGCATGTCTCTGAGTAATGGTGGTGTAGGGCAGCATGTCTCTGAGTAATGGTGGTGTAGGGCATTATGTCTCTGAGTAATGGTAGAGTAGGGCAGCATGTCTCTGAGTAATGGTGGTGTAGGCAGCATGTCTCTGAGTAATGGTTTTGTAGGGCAGCATGTCTCTGAGTAATGGTAGAGTAGGGCAGCATGTCTCTGAGGTAATGGTGGTGTAGGGCCTTATATCTCTGAGTAATGGTAGAGTAGGGCAGCATGTCTCTGAGTAATGGTAGAGTAAGGGCAGCATGTCTCTGAGTAATGGTAAGTAGGGCAGCATGTCTCTGAGTAATGGTAGAGTAGGGCAGCATGTCTCTGAGTAATGGTAGAGTAGGGCAGCATGTCTCTGAGTAATGGTAGAGTAGGGCAGCATGTCTCTGAGTAATGGTAGAGTATGGCAGCATGTCTCTGAGTAATGGTAGAGTATGGCAGCATGTCTCTGAGTAATGGTGGTGTAGGGCAGCATGTCTCTGAGTAATGGTGGTGTAGGGCAGCATGTCTCTGAGTAATGGTAGAGTATGGCAGCATGTCTCTGAGTAATAGTGGTGTAGGGCAGCATGTCTCTGAGTAATGATAGAGTAGGGCAGCATGTCTCTGAGTAATGGTAGAGTAGGGCAGCATGTCTCTGAGTAATGGTAGTATAGGGCAGCATGTCTCTGTGTAATGGTAGAGTAGGACAGCATGTCTCTGAGTAATGGTAGAGTAGGACAGCATGTCTCTGAGTAATGGTGGTATAGGGCAGCATGTCTCTGAGTAATGGAGAAAGTAGGGCAGCATGTCTCTGAGTAATGGTAGAGTAGGGCAGCATGTCTCTGAGTAATGGTAGAGTAGGGCAGCATGTCTCTGAGTAATGGTGGTATAGGGCAGCATGTCTCTGTGTAATGGTAGAGTAGGGCAGCATGTCTCTGAGTAATGGTAGAGTAGGGCAGCATGTCTCTGAGTAATGGTAGAGTATGGCAGCATGTCTCTGAGTAATGGTAGAGTAGGGCAGCATGTCTCTGAGTAATGGTAGAGTATGGCAGCATGTCTCTGAGTAATGGTAGAGTAGGGCAGCATGTCTCTGAGTAATGGTAGAGTATGGCAGCATGTCTCTGAGTAATGGTGGTGTAGGGCAGCATGTCTCTGAGTAATGGTGGTGTAGGGCAGCATGTCTCTGAGTAATGGTAGAGTAGGGCAGCATGTCTCTGAGTAATGGTAGAGTAGGGCAGCATGTCTCTGAGTAATGGTGGTGTAGGGCAGCATGTCTCTGAGTAATGGTAGAGTAGGGCAGCATGTCTCTGAGTAATGGTAGAGTAGGGCAGCATGTCTCTGAGTAATGGTTTTGTAGGGCAGCATGTCTCTGAGTAATGTTGGTGTAGGGCAGCATGTCATTAATGTTAGCTCTCCGTGTACATTTAAGCGCCAGCCTTTTTACACTGTTCTAGGCCGATTGTAAATAGCCTGTCCCTCTTTGTGTCACTTGACCATATG
The DNA here is from genome assembly GCF_034236695.1 of Oncorhynchus nerka. Lineage (NCBI taxonomy): Eukaryota > Metazoa > Chordata > Actinopteri > Salmoniformes > Salmonidae > Oncorhynchus > Oncorhynchus nerka. The sequence goes on from NW_027039573.1 coordinate 10,508, forward strand.
ACTGGACGGGGGTCCAGGTGCGATAAAACCAGGATCTTACACAGGTAATATTACACTTAGATATGTCGCACATACGTCCAGCCATCCCTCAATGTTTTTCTATTCAGCATGGGAACAGACAGACCCCTGGGAAAATCCTGAAGTTGGTGATCCCTTTTCCCGAAGTGTTCTCATATGTTAGATTGGAAAAAGGAGATCGCTATCTAGCTTACTCATGACCTAGAAAACAAGCTATCCTGAACTTCAAACCACCAGTTTGTGGATTCAGTCTGCTACAGGATGTAGCCTGTAGCGTACACGGGGAACCGACGTGGAAGTACAGATTACTTTTCAGAAGTAGCTGTTTGACGGAATGAGGGATTCTAAAAGTTACACAGAATGAGGCATTCTAAAGGTTTGACAGAATGAGGGATTCTAGAGGTTTGACAGAATGAGGGATTCTAGAGGTTTGACAGAATGAGGGATTCTAGAGGTTTGACAGAATGAGGGATTCTAAAGGTTTGGCAGAATGAGGGATTCTAAAGGTATTGACAGAATGAGGGATTCTTAAGGTTTGACAGAATGAGGGATTCTAAAGGTTTGGCAGAATGAGGGATTCTAAAGGTTTGACAGAATGAGGGATTCTAAAGGTTTGGCAGAATGAGGGATTCTAAAGGTATTGACAGAATGAGGGATTCTAAAGGTTTGGCAGAATGAGGGATTCTAAAGGTATTGACAGAATGAGGGATTCTAGAGGTTTGACAGAATGAGGGATTCTAGAGGTTTGACAGAATGAGGGATTCTAGAGGTTTGACAGAATGAGGGATTCTAGAGGTTTGACAGAATGAGGGATTCTAAAGGTTTGGCAGAATGAGGGATTCTAAAGGTATTGACAGAATGAGGGATTCTTAAGGTTTGACAGAATGAGGGATTCTAAAGGTTTGGCAGAATGAGGGATTCTAAAGGTTTGACAGAATGAGGGATTCTAAAGGTTTGGCAGAATGAGGGATTCTAAAGGTATTGACAGAATGAGGGATTCTAAAGGTTTGGCAGAATGAGGGATTCTAAAGGTATTGACAGAATGAGGGATTCTAGAGGTTTGACAGAATGAGGGATTCTAGAGGTTTGACAGAATGAGGGATTCTAGAGGTTTGACAGAATGAGGTTTGACAGAATGAGGGATTCTAGAGGTTTGACAGAATGAGGGATTCTAAGGTTTGGCAGAATGAGGGATTCTAAAGGTATTGACAGAATGAGGGATTCTTAGGTTTGACAGAATGAGGATTCTAAAGGTTTGACAGAATGAGGGATTCTAAAGGTTTGACAGAATGAGGATTCTAAAGGTTTGGCAGAATGAGGGATTCTGTTTGAGGTTTGGCAGAATGAGGGATTCTAAAGGTATTGACAGAAAGGTAAGGTTTGACAGAATGAGGGATTCTAAAGGTTTGGCAGAATGAGGGATTCTAAAGGTTTGACAGAATGAGGGATTCTAAAGGTTTGGCAGAATGAGGGATTCTAAAGGTATTGACAGAATGAGGGATTCTAAAGGTTTGGCAGAATGAGGGATTCTAAAGGTATTGACAGAATGAGGGATTCTAGAGGTTTGACAGAATGAGGGGATTCAGAATAGAGGGGTTTGACAGAATGAGGGATTCTAGAGGTTTGACAGAATGAGGGATTCTAGAGGTTTGACAGAATGAGGGACAGAATGAGGGATTCTAAAGGTATTGACAGAATGAGGGATTCTTAAGGTTTGACAGAATGAGGATTTAAGGTTTGGCAGAATGAGGGATTAAAGGTTTGACAGAAGAGGGTTCTGACAGAATGAGGGATTCTAAAGGTTTGACAGAATGAGGGATTCTAAAGGTTTGACAGAATGAGGGATTCTAAAAGGTTTGACAGAATGAGGGATTCTAGAGGTTTGACAGAATGAGGGATTCTAGAGGTTTGACAGAATGAGGGGGAGGTTTGACAGAATGAGGGATTCTAGAGGTTTGACAGAATGAGGGATTCTAGAGGTTTGACAGAATGAGGGATTCTAAAGGACAGAATGAGGGATTCTAAAGGTATTGACAGAATGAGGGATTCTAAGGTTTGACAGAATGAGGGATTCTAGAGGTTTGACAGAATGAGGGATTCTAAGGTTTGACAGAATGAGGATTCTAAAGGTTTGACAGAATGAGGGATTCTAAAGGTTTGTGAAGGTTTGACAGAATGAGGATTCTAGAGGTTTGACAGAATGAGGGATTCTAGAGGTTTGACAGAATGAGGGATTCTAAAGGTTTGACAGAATGAGGGATTCTAAAGGTTTGACAGAATGAGGGATTCTAAAGGTTTGACAGAATGAGGGATTCTAGAGGTTTGACAGAATGAGGGATTCTAGAGGTTTGACAGAATGAGGGATTCTAGAGGTTTGACAGAATGAGGGATTCTAAAGGTTTGACAGCGTTGAGATTGGTTTGTCCCCACCCTGGCGGTAGACACAAAGATAGTTCAGTCAGTCCTGCTGCTTGAAGACGTTATCTTTGTGAAAGGGCGGATCGTTTAGACGTTTTACCTGATATCCAGGATGGAACATTGAGATGGGATGGGATGGGATGAGAGGAACGGGAAAAGTGGATCAGAGGGAGGTGTGTTTGTGATGGGGGGGGGGGGGAGAGGATTCGTTACTCGGTAGGAGTAGGAGGAGTGATTCATTGATTCCTGTTACACACACTTTTCGACCTTTACAAGAACCAACTTATCACACACTCCTCGACCTTTACGAGAACCAACCTATCCCACACGAGCATCATGGGAAGGAGATGTGGATGTATGAGAAGCCTGTCATGAGTGTTTAATAATGGCCTGCAACTGGATATTCTAGTGGGGAGGTTGGAAGTCCTGGTCAATATGGACACAATGAGGCCTTATACCGTAGAGCGCTGCAACCTGGACTCAGGGGTAGACGTAATGTTTTGAATGTTATGTATTAATTAGTGGATGTCCATTATCCATTTCGTATGATATATGTTACGAATTCCAATTTTCTGTGGCTCATGTCAGCTATGTGTCTTACGTTAATGCTAGCTAGGTGGCTAGCATTAGCTAGGTGGCTAGCGTTAGCTAGGCTAGGGGTTAGGTGTAGGGTTAAGGTTAGGTTTAGGGTTAAGGTTAAGGTTAGGGTTAAGGTTAGGGTTAGGACTTAGCTTAAAGGGTTAGGGTTAGGCTTAGAGGATGGGTTAGCTAACGTGCTAAGTATTTGCAACGTAGCTAAAAAGTAGTAAGTAGTCGCAAAGTTGATAATTAGTTGTCCGTGATGAGATTTGAACACACAGCCTTTGGGTTGCTAAACGTTCGCGTTACACCTCTACCCATCTGTCTTATGTAACCAAACCAAACCGTAACATATCATACTAATTTGAGTGTCCCAGATTTACATGTACTATGATACGTCTAGTCTATGAGACCAAGCTTTGTAGAGGGACAGTGATGGCTGCATTTGGAGTATTGCTGGGAGTATTGATAAATCAATGGGGAAGTGATAGGAAAGTGCCATTGAGGGTTTACAGTAGCCTACCTGTTGTGTTAGATTATCCCTATGGCAGTGTTAAACTGCCAATCCTGGCTTTTTACAAAATGTCTATAAAATGAGTTTTGAAAATATGCTCCACCAACACAAGTGTTACAGTAGGTCAACTGCAGTTATTCCTCAGTACTAAGACTTACATTTTATTTTTTTTAAACGAAAGGGAAATCATTAGTTAAGGTGCTGACAGCAGAACCCCATTTTGTTTTCAATCACAATGGGGCACCTTGTTTATGAACTCAAATGTAGACCTTTCATTCACTCCTAACTTTGCCACAATTAACATATCTGTTGAACTCATTTGAACCTGAAGTTGCAGGTGGAGGCAGGATCTGATACAGTCAGTAGAAATTATTACACGTTATCGCAAAATCACAACGAGACTTTATCTCGTTATAGCAGGATATTTATTTTAGTGATCCGTTTTCAGAAAAGTAACGTTGTACTCAGTTTGCTTGGGCATTACCTGGTCCTCATGATCTGAGGTTATCCTCTCTCTCTCTCTCTCTCTCTCTCTCTCTCTCTCTCTCTCTCTCTCTCTCTCTCTCTCTGTCTGTCTCTCTCTCTCTCCATTTTTATGAGCTGAGACATTCCACTCGTTATGAATTTGTGTAATTCTGCCCATGCAACTACCCCTTGGTCCCCCTCTCCTTTCTCTCTTCTCTCTATCCCCTTCTCTCTCCGTCTATAAATTGCTTTTCTTTTGTTGTTTATGTAGTAAACAGGTGGTGTTGTAGGGTGCTCAGGTGTCGGTTAAGCCTCTTAAATAAATTCCTGCTACCACTTTTAACTAGTACCATCAACACTTTCTCATTATCACCATGAGAGACAGAGGGTTGTGCTTTTCCTCATTCTAACACGCTTCATCATCATCATAAGGGACAGAGGGTTGTGCTCTTCCTGTGCTCTCTCTTCCTCAGCATAGTTCTTCCTGGTTTCTCTCTTCCTCAGCCTAGCTCTTCCTGTGTTCTCTCCTCCTCAGCCTAGCTCTTCCTGTGTTCTCTCCTCCTCAGCCTAGCTCTTCCTGTGTTCTCTCATCCTCAGCCTAGCTCTTCCTGTGTTCTTCTCTCGTCCTTCCTGTGTTCTCTCGTCCTAGCTCTCTTCCTGTGCTCTCGCTTCCTCAGCCTAGCTCTTCCTGTGTTCTCTCTTCCTCAGCCTTGCTCTTCCTGGGCTCTCTCTTCCTCAGCCTAGCACTTCCTGTGCTCTCTTCCTCAGTCTAGCTCTTCCTGAGCTCTCTCTTCCTCAGCCTAGTTCTTCCTGAGCTCTCTCTTCCTCAGTCTAAAGTTTAGACAAATAGACACGTCTCAAGAGAAAGAAAATATAGACAGCCCAGGTAGCACACAACGTTCTGAGAACCATATATTTCTTAGAGCTTGGTGAGAGATTGGTTGTCCTATGGTTATTTTGCTTACAAGCTTCCACAACGTTCTGGGAATGGTGCAGGATAGTTGCTTGGCTTTGGAACATTCTCAGCACATTTAATGAAAAATATATATTTTCTGGTATTTTATTACTTTACCAGAATATTTCCTTAAAGTGGTTACATTTAGTAAAATATTTGGCAATGTTCTAGGAATGTTCTCCAACCTGTTTGACATTGGGAATGTTCCAAATAGTTCAGAGAATATCAAGAAAAACCCTTTCTTCTGTGGGAATTTCAGTACTTCAGCGTAACGTTTCCTACAGGTTTCTTCAGGGTTCTATTTAAAATCACGTTCTCAAATTGTTCTGAACACATTAAGAAAACGTTCCATGAAAACCACAAGAAGACTTTAGTAACTTTCAGAGAACGCTCTAAAAATGTTTTAAAAAAAAGACATTCCGTTCTCAGAACGTGAAGAAACATTAACGCAAACTAAGCTACTGTAGCAGTGCTATTACAAGTCTTATTCAAACATTCAATGAACGTTTTCAGGAAGTTATTCAAAAACCTCCAAATAACCTATCATTTCTATTCTCAGAACGTTAATAAAACCTCCCAGAAAAACATCCATGCAAGCTAAAAATAAACATTCTCAGAACCTCCATGCAACCTAAAAATAAACGTTCTCAGAACCTCCCTGCAACCTAAAAATAAACATTCTCAGAACCTCCCTGCAACCTAAAAATAGACGTCCTCAGAACCTCCCTACAACCTAAAAATAAATGTTCTCAGAACCTCCCTGCAACCTCAAAATAAACGTTCTCAGAACCTCCCTGCAACCTAAAAATAAACATTCTCAGAACCTCCCTGAAACCTAAAAATAAACATTTTCAGAACCTCCCTGCAACCTAAAAATAAAAATTCTCAGAACCTCCCTGCAACCTAAAAATAAACGTTTTCAGAACCTCTGCAACCAGAACGTCCCTGCAACCTAAAAATAAACTCTCTCAGAATCTCCCTGCAACCTAAAAATAAACTCTCCCAGAACGTCCCTGCAACCTAAAAATTGAATTTGACCTGTCAGGAAACATAAGTGTATCTTACATTGTGATAATGTAACCCATATAGTTGTGTACCATCCTCACTAAATACCCTTCTCTGTATTCAACCTGGGAAAAAGTTCCACATCTCAATAATGAACCCTGTAGAATTCAACTTCTGGCACTGCTTTGCACCAGCCCTCCCATCCAGAAAATGCCAACACTGCCCAAGATTTCCTCACCTTCGTATTGGGCATTCCTGGCAGAAATAAGAGCCTGTTAAAAAAAAAAGATTGAAAGACTAATGCTGTCATGCCTGTCCGTTCAGGCCTTTTAAGGCATAAGACAAGGTGGTCTGGGCTTTATCCAGCTTAAAACAATGTTCAGCTACATACAGAATATGAGTTGGTGTAAAAAATGACAATGTACTGTTAAAATGTACACGTTTGTGAAATTGATATAAATCCTACTAATCCGTTGTTAAATTAACAGTTTAAGTGTTAAATAAATTAACTTTAAGTTAAAATGAGTTAGAATGTGTTGTCGTGATATCACTTTAGCGTTACAGTACATGATTATGACTTGCAGAATGACTATTCCCCTCTGTCTTCATTATACAGGTATGCACAGTTATACACAATTCGATAAGGTTGAATTAACCGAGCGATAGAGAAAGATGAATTCATTGACTGAGATGTATTCCTAGCTACTGCACGCCAGTACAGTCAGACTGCAGTAGAGAAGGAGTTATTATGGAAGCTTTGATCGGGGTAATCGATCCAGCGGCTTGGCGGGCCGGTAAAGAAAGCTGTTAACACCACTTTATCTGCAGTGTAACTTTACACAGATGAACCTCTAGGTTTGTGGCCAGACCATTTAATGTGTCGCTTCATTGTCTACTGTCCCCAGCCTCTCCTCTCCTCTCCTCTCTCTCTCTCTCTCTCTCTCTCTCTCTCCTCTCCTCTCCTCTCCTCCCTCTCCCTCTCCCTCTCTCTCTCTCTTTCTCTCCCCCCTCCAGGGGATATAACTGTGACCCGTCGACGCGATATTACAAGATTTTTATCAGCCCTGTCGCTCCACAGTGTGGAGACCCAATGGAACGGCCCGGACAAAGGCTGTTTCTCTCTATCTCTGAGAATCCTAATCGTCTGGTTTTCTCATGTAACGAGTGTTTCTCCTTTTCATCCAGAGTTTACCCCCCCCCCCTTACCTTTTCTCATTTCCTGACTGTAGCGGTAGTCACTGGATCCAGACTGACTCTTGCGTTCCCTCTGTTGTTGTTCAGTCCTCTTGGGCACAGAGTTGGGCAAAAGATCTGGGTTGAGAGATCAAATCAAATCAGACCTACCGTGAAATACTTACTTACAAGCCTTTAACCAACAGTGCAACAATGAAAAAGTAATGAAATAACAGTAACGAGGCTATATACAGGGGCTACCGGTACTGAGTCAATGTGGAGGCTATACAGGGGCTACCGGTACTGAGTCAATGTGGAGGCTATATACAGGGCTACCGGACTAGAGTCAATGTGGTACCGGGTACCGAGTCAATGTGGTACCGGTATCGAGTCAATGTGGAGGCTATATACAGAGGCTACCGAGTCAATGTGGTACCAGTATCGAGTCAATGTGGAGGCTATATACAGGGGCTACCGTACCGGAGTCAATGTGGTACCGGTATCGAGGCAATGTGGAGGCTATACAGGGGCTACCGTACCGAGTCAATGTGGTACCGTATCGAGTCAATGTGGAGGCTATACAGGGGCTACCGGGTACCGAGTCAATGTGGTACCGGTATCGAGTCAATGTGGAGGCTATATACAGGGCTACCGGTACCGAGTCAATGTGGAGGCTATATACAGGGGCTACCGGTACCGAGTCAATGGAGCGGTGGGGGAAAACAATGGAGGACGGTGGGAAACCAATGGAGGGGGTGGGGGAAACCAATGGAGGACGGTGGGGGAACCAATGGAGGGCGGTGGGGGAAACCAATGGAGGGCGGTGGGGGAAACCAACAGAGGCGGTGGGGGGAAACCAATGGAGGGAGGTGGGGGGAACCAACAGAGAGGGCGGTGGGGAAACCAATGGAGGGCGGTGGGGGAAACCAATGGAGGGAGGTGGGGGGAAACCAATGGAGGGCAGTGGGGAAACCAATGGAGGACGGTGGGGGAAACCAATGGAGGGCGGTGGAGGAAACCAATGGAGGCGGTGGGGGGAAACCAATGGAGGGCGGTGGGGGAAACCAACGGAGGGCGGTGGGGGAACCAATGGAGGGAGGTGGGGGAAACCAATGGAGGGCAGTGGAGGAAACCAATGGAGGGCAGTGGGGGAAACTAATGGAGGGCGGTGGAGGGCGGTGGGGGAAACCAATGGAGGGAGGTGGGGGAAACCAATGGAGGGAGGTGGGGGAGTCCATGTAAATCGTCCGGGTGGCGATGACCTTAGTAGAGTACCTGCACAGAGACACAGTATCTCTATATGTGAAAAAGGTACAAAGCAAATTCAAACAAATGTAAGTTTTGTTCTACAAGTAGAGAAACAGATGAATTCTGAACTAAAGTGAATAAACCGGACAGCTGTGTTTGTTTGTGTGTGTTTCCCAGATTGCTGAAACATGGCGATGAGTGTTTTGAGCCTGACGCCTGCCCCTGCCTCTGGAAGGGGAAAGAGTACTATCCAGGAGATAGAGTCACCTCCCCCTGTCATCAATGGTACGTTTAGAAACAACTCATACACCAACTTTTCCAGAGATTAAACTCTTCTCGACCCAAACAGGATATGTATCAAACGCAACACGTTTTTAGGAGAGAGTGGAACCTAATTTTCTACAGTCATAAATTAGTGAATGGTTTTCAGATCATTTCCTGTACAGAAGTATGACACCGAGAGGTTTTGTTTCTTCTAAACACCCCACTATATTCAACCCCTTATAAGATCGATCATATATACAGCTTTTTCATTTGCCATGACATTTCAAGTATCTGAGTCACTGACAAATTGGTTGACTCAGCACCTGGCAAAACCTGCCAATGTGTGGCCGAATTAAGACAAACTTTAGAGCAGCTAACAATTTTCCAGGATCATTCCTGAGCTTTAGGTGATTAGTCTTGTATAGATTGTACCTATGGTGAGACTGTTCACCTGATATCCATAACCCTCTATCATCTATCATAGAAAATCACCTCCCAGCTCTGGTTTACAGAGAGTCCTTGTATGAGGGCCGTTCATTCAACAGTCTCTCTCCCTGCCGAGTGAACCAGTGATCCCAGTCTGTCTCCTCTTTTCTTCTCTGCCATCCATTTCTTCTTCTAGCAGTTAGCAAGAGAAGAGGAGAGATAGGGATCTGTGTAATAGCACTATGAACGCTGGTGATTCAACATTTGGCAGTTGACGAGATCCCTACTTTTCGGACAGACGATAATCGCTGGGGGCCTCCCGTACAAAAGGCGGCCATCAGTTATGACAGAATGTGCTTACATTAAGTGGTAGCAGTTTGCCGGCAGGTTGGTACTGAATCAAGATGGTTGACGCTGTGTGTCTCTTTCAGTGTCTGCCAGCATGGAACATTCCAGTGTGTGTTCCGTCCGTGTCCGTCCATGTGCACAGCCTACGGGGACCGGCACTACAGGACCTTTGATGGTCTACTGTTTGACTACGTTGGAGTGTGTAAAGTCTACCTAGTAAAGGTATGACATTTGACTACGTTAGAGTGTGTAAAGTCTACCTAGCAAAGGTATGATATTTGACTACGTTAGAGTGTGTAAAGTCTACCTAGTAAAGGTATGATATTTGACTATGTTAGAGTGTGTAGTCTACCTAGTAAAGGTATGATATTTGACTACGTTGGAGTGTGTAGTCTACCTAGTAAAGGTATGATATTTGACTACATTAGAGTGTGTAGTGTACCTAGTAAAGGTATGATATTTGACTACGTTAGAGTGTGTTGTCTACCTAGTAAAGGTATGATATTTGACTACGTTAGAGTGTGTAAAGTCTACCTAGTAAAGCACATATGTCAGAGTCAAGGCCCGCGGGCCACATCCGGCCCGCAAGAAGGTTTTTTACGGCCCCTGGGATGATCTTGATTTATTATTAGAACCGGCCCGCAGCAAGCCGGCAGCCCGCAGATCTTTTACACGCACCAATACTACATTTCCCACAATGCAAAGGTGACGCACCGAGCAGTAGGCTGCTTCATTTCAATATTTATTGGCACAGCAGTCGTCAGCATCACAGTAAAATTTACTTTCAGATACCCATCAAAAATGGCAAAACGGAAGGTGGATACTGAGAACCGGGGGTTTCAAACAAGGTGGGAGTCGGAGTATATGTTCACGAAGGTAGCTGGAAAACCTGTGTGTCTTCTGTGTGGAGAAAGTGTGGCGGTACTGAAAGAGTATAATCTGAGACGACATTATGAAACGAAACACGCGGACAAAAACAAGAATATGGACATGGAACAAAGGCTACAAAAGGCAGAGGAATTAAAACGAGGCCTCAAATCTCGACAGGCTCTGTTCAAAAAAGCCAAATCACAAGGCCAGGCTGCTGTCAAGGCCAGTTTTATTTTGGCAGAAGAGATCGCTAAATCAGCCCGGCCATTTACGGAGGGGGATTTCATCAAAAACTGCATGATTAAAGTTTGTGACGAAGTTTGCCCAGAAAAAGGCAACTCTTTTAAATGTGAGTCTGAGCAGAAACACCATTGCCGAGAGAGTAGACCAGTTGTCCATCAATCTAAAAGAGCAGCTTGTGAAAAAGGGAAAAGATTTTATTGCATATTCCTTGGCTGTGGATGAGAGCACCGACATTTCTGACATTGCCCAGTTGTCAATTTTCATCCGCGGAGTGGACTCCAACCTAAGCGTGACAGAGGAGTTTTTGGCTTTACGTCCTATGCATGGCACAACTACGGGGCATGATTTGTATGAAGAGGTGTCAAGATGTGTAAATGAGATGGAGCTGCCTTGGGAAAAACTCGTGGGTTTGACAACCGACGGAGCACCTGCGATGTGTGTGGACACAGGAGCGGACTGGTGGCGAAGATACGGGAAAAGATGCAAGAGGAAAACGCGACAGGTGAGCTGACAGCTTATCATTGTATCATACACCAGGAAGCGTTGTGCGGTAAAGCCTTGAAAATGGAGCATGTAATGAGCATCATCACGCGCACAGTTAACTTTATCAGAGCCAAAGGTTTGAATCACCGCCAGTTCAAGGCATTTCTGACGGAGTTAGAAACGGAGCATGGTGATTTGCCTTATCACACAGAGGTGCGATGGCTAAGCCAGGAAAGGTGCTTCAAAGATGTTTCGAGCTTCGTGAGGAGATTTGTCTGTTCTTGGACAGCAAAGGGAAAGACACAACACAACTCCGAGACGAAATGTTTCTGTGTGAAATGGCTTTTCTGTGTGACATTACGAGTCATCTGAATGCAATAAACTTGCAGCTGCAGGGTCGGGATCGTGTCATCTCTGATATGTACAGTACAGTGAAGGCATTTAAAACCAAACTGACTCTGTGGGAGACGCAGATGCGGAAAGAAAATTTGAGCCACTTTCCCAGCTGCCAGACCATGAAAGAGAAGCTCTCTACCAGTGCGTTCCCGAGCACACAGTTGGCTGATAAAATAGGTATGCTTGCCGCTGACTTTCGACGCCCGATTTGCTGACTTTGAAGCACAAAAAGCAGGTTGGAACTGCTCGGTAACCCATTTGCTGTTGACGTGGAAAGCTCACCACCAAACCTCCAAATGGAGTTGATTGACCTCCAATGCAATGATGCACTGAGGGCAAAATATGCGGCAGTGGGTGCTGCGGAGTTCGCCCGTTTCCTCCCCGGCACAATGCCCCAGCTGCGCATCCAGGCTGCTCAAACGTTGTCTATGTTTGGCAGCACATACCTGTGTGAACAACTGTTTTCTTTGATGAACCTGAACAAAACATCACACAGAAGTCGACTTACTGCTGAACACCTCCACTCAATTCTGAGGATTTCTTCAGCTCAGAGCCTTACCCTGAACATTGATGAACTTGTGGAAAAGATGGGACACCACCAAGTATCACCCTCAACCTCAAACAAGTGAACATTACTGTGCAATCACATATTTAGAGTTTTTACTCAGTTCAAGTTTAAAAGTTAAAATTTAATATTTGTTTTCACTGCATGTTACTTCTCCTTAAACAAAGTGTTGTTTTGATTAATAGATTTTGCACTTTATTTTTTTGTATTTCAATCCAATTATATTTTAAAAATATTTCAGTTGAGTGGATGATAGAAAAGGTTGCTATTATTGTTTTTCTTTGAAGTAAATTTGCCCACTTTTGCTAAAATAGAAAATATAGTCTACTGATGGTGCCTTGAATACCGGTTTCTTTCATTTAATGTTCATGTTTACGTTGGAGGATATTTATATAAAGGTAAATTTGTCTTTTGTGTCTGTTGAAAATTAAAGATTACTGACAGAGCCATAAGAAAATATTGCTTTATTTATCTGATCATATTGTAATATATTTGACTTTGGTTTTCAGTATGATATTTCAATTAGGTTCACTAGACTATGATGCGTCATTTAAAATTTTTCAATGAACATTGATAACAGTCCGGCCCCTCGTCTTGTAGCTGATTTTTATTTGGCCCTCCGTCCATTTGACTTTGACACCCCTGTAGTAAAGGTATGATATTTGACTATGTTAGAGTGTGTAGTCTACCTAGTAAAGGTATGATACTTTGAGTGTGCAGTCTACTATAAAGGAGTATTTGTGTAGTGTAAACCTAGTAAAGGTATGATATTTGACTACGTTAGAGTGTGTAGTCTCTAGTCCTAGTAAAGGTATGATATTTGACTACGTTGGAGTGTGTAGTCTACCTAGTAAAGGTATGATATTTGACTACGTTGGAGTGTGTAAAGTCTACCTAGTAAAGGTATGATATTTGACTACGTTAGAGTGTGTAGTCTACCTAGTAAAGGTATGATATTTGACTACGTTAGAGTGTGTAGTCTACCTAGTAAAGGTATGATATTTGACTACGTTAGAGTGTGTAGTCTACCTAGTAAAGGTATGATATTTGACTACGTTAGAGTGTGTAGTCTACCTAGTAAAGATATGATATTTGACTACGTTAGAGTGTGTAGTCTACCTAGTAAAGGTATGATATTTGACTACGTTAGAGTGTGTAGTCTACCTAGTAAAGATATGATATTTGACTACGTTAGAGTGTGTAGTCTACCTAGTAAAGATATGATATTTGACTACGTTAGAGTGTGTAGTCTACTTAGTAAAGGTATGATATTTGACTACATTGGAGTGTGTAGTCTACCTAGTAAAGGTATGATATTTGACTACTTTAGAGTGTGCAGTCTACCTAGTAAAGGTATGATATTTGACTAAGTTAGTGTGTAAAGTCTACCTAGTAAAGGTATGATATTTGACTACGTTGGAGTGTGTAGTCTACCTAGTAAAGGTATGATATTTGACTACGTTGGAGTGTGTAGTCTACCTAGTAAAGGTATGATATTTGACTACGTTGGAGTGTGTAGTCTACCTAGTAAAGGTATGATATTTGACTACGTTAGTGTGTAAAGTCTACCTAGTAAAGGTATGATATTTGACTACATTAGTGTGTATAGTCTACCTAGTAAAGGTATGATATTTGACTACGTTGGAGTGTGTAAAGTCTACCTAGTAAAGGTATGATATTTGACTACGTTGGAGTGTGTAGTCTACCTAGTAAAGGTATGATATTTGACTACGTTGGAGTGTGTAGTCTACCTAGTAAAGGTATGATATTTGACTACGTTAGAGTGTGTAGTCTACCTAGTAAAGGTATGATATTTGACTATGTTAGAGTGTGTAGTCTACCTAGTAAAGGTATGATATTTGACTACTAGTAAAGGTATGTTAAGTTAGAGTGTGTAGTCTACCTAGTAAAGGTATGATATTTGACTACGTTGGAGTGTGTAGTCTACCTAGTAAAGGTATGATATTTGACTACGTTGGAGTGTGTAGTCTACCTAGTAAAGGTATGATATTTGACTACGTTGGAGTGTGTAGTCTACCTAGTAAAGGTATGATATTTGACTACGTTAGTGTGTAAAGTCTACCTAGTAAAGGTATTTGACTATTTGTAGTCTACGTTGATATTTGACTAGTGTGTAAAGTCTACCTAGTAAAGGTATGATATTTGACTACGTTGAGTGTGTAGTCTACCTAGTAAAGGTATGATATTTGACTACGTTAGAGTGTGTAGTCTACCTAGTAAAGATATGATATTTGACTACGTTAGAGTGTGTAGTCTACTTAGTAAAGGTATGATATTTGACTACATTGGAGTGTGTAGTCTACCTAGTAAAGGTATGATATTTGACTACTTTAGAGTGTGCAGTCTACCTAGTAAAGGTATGATATTTGACTAAGTTAGTGTGTAAAGTCTACCTAGTAAAGGTATGATATTTGACTACGTTGGAGTGTGTAGTCTACCTAGTAAAGGTATGATATTTGACTACGTTGGAGTGTGTAGTCTACCTAGTAAAGGTATGATATTTGACTACGTTGGAGTGTGTAGTCTACCTAGTAAAGGTATGATATTTGACTACGTTGGAGTGTGTAGTCTACCTAGTAAAGGTATGATATTTGACTACGTTAGTGTGTAAAGTCTACCTAGTAAAGGTATATTTGACTACGTTAGAGTGTGTAAAGTCTACCTAGTAAATGTATGATATTTGACTATGTTAGAGTGTGTAGTCTACCTAGTAAAGGTATGATATTTGACTACATTAGAGTGTGTAGTGTACCTAGTAAAGGTATGATATTTGACTACGTTGGAGTGTGTAGTCTACCTAGTAAAGGTATGATATTTGACTACGTTAGAGTGTGTAGTCTACCTAGTAAAGATATGATATTTGACTACGTTAGAGTGTGTAGTCTACCTAGTAAAGGTATGATATTTGACTACATTGGAGTGTGTAGTGTACCTAGTAAAGGTATGATATTTGACTACGTTAGAGTGTGTAGTCTACCTAGTAAAGGTATGATATTTGACTATGTTAGAGTGTGTAGTCTACCTAGTAAATGTATGATATTTGACTACGTTAGAGTGTGTAGTCTACCTAGTAAAGGTATGATATTTGACTACGTTGGAGTGTGTAGTCTACCTAGTAAAGGTATGATATTTGACTACGTTAGTGTGTAAAGTCTACCTAGTAAAGGTATGATATTTGACGTTAGAGTGTGTAGTCTACCTAGTAAAGGTATGATATTTGACTACGTTAGTGTGTAAATTCTACCTAGTAAAGGTATGATATTTGACTACGTTGGAGTGTGTAAAGTCTACCTAGTAAAGGTATGATATTTGACTACGTTGGAGTGTGTAGTCTACCTAGTAAAGGTATGATATTTGACTACGTTAGAGTGTGTAGTCTACCTAGTAAAGGTATGATATTTGACTACGTTAGAGTGTGTAGTCTACCTAGTAAAGGTATGATATTTGACTACGTTGGAGTGTGTAAAGTCTACCTAGTAAAGGTGTAATATTTGACTACGTTAGAGTGTGTAGTCTACCTAGTAAAGGTATGATATTTGACTACGTTAGAGTGTGTAGTCTACCTAGTAAAGGTATGATATTTGACTACGTTAGAGTGTGTTGTCTACCTAGTAAAGGTATGATATTTGACTACGTTAGAGTGTGTAGTCTACCTAGTAAAGGTATGATATTTGACTACGTTAGAGTGTGTAGTCTACCTAGTAAAGGTATGATATTTGACTACATTGGAGTAGTGTAGGTGTACCTAGTGTGTAAAGGTATGATATTTGACTACGTTAGAGTGTGTAGTCTACCTAGTAAAGGTATGATATTTGACTACGTTAGAGTGTGTAGTCTACCTAGTAAAGGTATGATATTTGACTACGTTAGAGTGTGTAGTCTACCTAGTAAAGGTATGATATTTGAGTCTACTAGTAAAGGTATGATATTTAGAGTGTGTAGTCTACCTAGTAAAGATATGATATTTGACTACGTTAGAGTGTGTAGTCTACCTAGTAAAGATATGATATTTGACTACGTTAGAGTGTGTAGTCTACTTAGTAAAGGTATGATATTTGACTACATTGGAGTGTGTAGTCTACCTAGTAAAGGTATCATATTTGACTACTTTAGAGTGTGCAGTCTACCTAGTAAAGGTATGATATTTGACTAAGTTAGTGTGTAAAGTCTACCTAGTAAAGGTATGATATTTGACTACGTTGGAGTGTGTAGTCTACCTAGTAAAGGTATGATATTTGACTACGTTGGAGTGTGTAGTCTACCTAGTAAAGGTATGATATTTGACTACGTTGGAGTGTGTAGTCTACCTAGTAAAGGTATGATATTTGACTACGTTAGTGTGTAAAGTCTACCTAGTAAAGGTATGATATTTGACGTTAGAGTGTGTAGTCTACCTAGTAAAGGTATGATATTTGACTACGTTAGTGTGTATAGTCTACCTAGTAAAGGTATGATATTTGACTACGTTGGAGTGTGTAAAGTCTACCTAGTAAAGGTATGATATTTGACTACGTTGGAGTGTGTAGTCTACCTAGTAAAGGTATGATATTTGACTACTAGTAAAGGTTGAGTGTGTAGTCTACCTAGTAAAGGTATGATATTTGACTACGTTAGAGTGTGTAGTCTACCTAGTAAAGGTATGATATTTGACTATGTTAGAGTGTGTAGTCTACCTAGTAAAGGTATGATATTTGACTACGTTGGAGTGTGTAGTCTACCTAGTAAAGGTATGATATTTGACTACGTTGGAGTGTGTAGTCTACCTAGTAAAGGTATGATATTTGACTACGTTGGAGTGTGTAGTCTACCTAGTAAAGGTATGATATTTGACTACGTTAGAGTGTGTAGTCTACCTAGTAAAGGTATTTGTGTGTAGTCTACCTATAAAGGTTGATATTTGACTACGTTAGTGTGACTAAAGTCTACCTAGTAAAGGTATGATATTTGACGTTAGAGTGTGTAGTCTACCTAGTAAAGGTATGATATTTGACTACGTTAGTGTGTAAAGTCTACCTAGTAAAGGTATGATATTTATTTGTAGTCTACCGTTGACTACGAGTGTGTAAAGTCTACCTAGTAAAGGTATGATATTTGACTACGTTGGAGTGTGTAGTCTACCTAGTAAAGGTATGATATTTGACTACGTTGGAGTGTGTAGTCTACCTAGTAAAGGTATGATATTTGACTACGTTTGAGTGTGTATTTGTCTACCTAGTAAAGGTATGATATTTGACTACGTTGGAGTGTGTAGTCTACCTAGTAAAGGTATGATATTTGACTACGTTAGTGTGTAAAGTCTACCTAGTAAAGGTATGATATTTGACTACGTTGGAGTGTGTAAAGTCTACCTAGTAAAGGTATGATATTTGACTACGTTGGAGTGTGTAGTCTACCTAGTAAAGGTATGATATTTGACTACGTTAGAGTGTGTAGTCTACCTAGTAAAGGTATGATATTTGACTACGTTGGAGTGTGTAGAGTCTACCTAGGAAAAGGTACCAGAGTCACATTTCCAGTACTCAAGTTCATATATTTTTCCTCGTTATTTGATAATAAAATGGGATGAATAAATGTAATGCAAGAAATCTGTGAAAGTTAGATATCCGTGTATAGATGAAAGGATTGATGAATAGACTGGCTTAGGGTTTAAATACTCAATATACACATTTCATAGTTTTCAGTAGCATAGTTCTGTCCTGGGTTAGCTTGCTATTTTCATGTTGTTTTTCCCATCCCACCTTCAGAGCAGTGCTGATCTGATGATGAGTGTAACGGCTGAGAACGTGGACTGTTACGACAGCGGCGTCATCTGCAGGAAATCTCTACTCATCAACATTGGTAGATCTTTCATTGCGTTCGACGACGACAGTGGCAAACCAGTAAGTGCATGCTCCTGCTCCTGCTCCTGCTCCTGTTCCTGCTCCTGCTCCTTCTCCTGTTCCTGCTGCTCCTGTTCCTGCTCCTTCTCCTGTTCCTGCTCCTGCTCCTGCTCCTTCTCCTGCTCCTGCTCCTGCTCCTTCTCCTGCTCCTGCTCCTGCTCCTACTCCTGTTCCTGCTCCTTCTCCTGTTCCTGCTCCTTCTCCTGCTCCTGCTCCTTCTCCTGCTCCTGCTCCTACTCCTGTTCCTGCTCCTTCTCCTGCTCCTGCTCCTGTTCCTGCTCCTACTCCTGCTCCTGCTCCTGCTCCTGCTCCTGCTCCTGTTCCTGCTCCTTCTCCTGCTCCTGCTCCTGTTCCTGCTCCTGCTCCTGCTCCTGCTCCTTCTCCTGCTCCTGCTCCTGCTCCTGCTCCTGTTCCTGCTCCTGCTCCTTCTCCTGCTCCTGCTCCTGCTCCTGCTCCTTCTCATGCTCCTGCTCCTGCTCCTTCTCATGCTCCTGCTCCTGCTCCTTCTCCTGCTCCTGAACCTTACCAGGTAGCTTGCCACTGGTGGTCCTACCAAGTCTGGCCACCGCTGGGATGCCTCCCAGTTTCCACTAGCGGCTCGTTACTTGTTTGCTTACTTGCTTTCAATAGGGTTAATGTAACCTACAGTGTTATAAGAAATGTTTGATGAAAACATTACAGAGAGAAACTACCCTTAACCCCTTAACCCCTGACCCCTGACCCCTCAGACCCAATTAATATCACATTACTATTCTCACAACTTACCAATTATGGCACAAATTTCACCTATTTAAGAATTTACCTTATTCATGATCCCTGCCCTCTTCCCTGCCCTCTTCCCTGTCCTCCAGCTTGTCCTTTTCCCTGTCCTCCATCTTCACCTCTTCCCTGTCCTTTTCCCTGTCCTCCATCTTGTCCTCTTCCCTGTCCTCTGTCTTGTCCTCTACCCTGTCCTCCTCCCTGTCCTCCTCCCTGTCCTCTTCCCTGTCCTCTGTCTTGTCCTCTACCCTGTCCTCCTCCCTGTCCTCCTCCCTGTCCTCGTCCTTGACCTCTGCCTTGTCCTCTTCCCTGTCCTCTTCCCTGTCCTCTGTCTTGTCCTCTTCCCTGTCCTCTTCCCTGTCCTCTGTCTTGTCCTCTGTCCTTAATGAACAATAAACCATAAAGATATTAGGTTAAAAAAATCACAGGGGGGCACTACCCCCGACCCCCCTGGCTCATCTCAACCTGTTCATCAGTATTAATCTAATTCCTGTCCATTGTCCTGTTTCCTGTCCTCCACCCTGTGTAGAACCCGTCCAGTGTGATCGACTGGAGGCAGGAGGTGTTCATATGGAGCGCTGGGCTCTTCACCGTGGTCCACGTTCCCGAGGAGGACCTGACCGTGCTCTGGGATCGCAAGACCACTGTCCACATCCAGGCTGGACCACGCTGGCAGGTCAGGCACCATGGGTTGTTAGTGTTCCACATTTCCTACCCTAGAATAACATGGCCCTGTCAATACAAAGCAGCTGCTGTCTCCTATAGCAGTCTTTCTCAACCCAGTCCTCTGGATCCTCCAACTGGCCACACCTTATTCAACAAATCAACTAATCACCAAGCCCTTGATTAGCACCATCAGGTCACCAACCTCTTGATTAGCACCATCAGGTCACCAACCTCTTGATTAGCACCATCAGGTCACCAAGCCCTTGATTAGCACCATCAGGTCACCAACCCTTGATTAGCACCATCAGGTCACCAACCTCTTGATTAGCACCATCAGGTCACCAACCCCTTGATTAGCACCATCAGGTCACCAACCCCTTGATTAGCACCATCAGGTCACCAACCCCTTGATTAGCACCATCAGGTCACCAACCCCTTGATTAGCACCATCAGGTCACCAACCCTTGATTAGCACCATCAGGTCGCCAACCTCTTGATTAGCACCATCAGGTCACTAACCCCTTGATTAGCACCATCAGGTCACCAACCTCTTGATTAGCACCATCAGGTCACTAACCTCTTGATTAGCACCATCAGGTCACTAACCCCTTGATTAGCACCATCAGGTCACCAACCTCTTGATTAGCACCATCAGGTCACCAACCTCTTGATTAGCACCATCAGGTCACCAACCTCTTGATTAGCACCATCAGGTCACTAACCTCTTGATTAGCACCATCAGGTCACTAACCCCTTGATTAGCACCATCAGGTCACTAACCTCTTGATTAGCACCATCAGGTCACTAACCTCTGATTAGCACCATCAGGTCACTAACCCTTGATTAGCACCATCAGGTCACCAACCCCTTGATTAGCACCATCAGGTCACTAACCCCTTGATTAGCACCATCAGGTCACTAACCCCTTGATTAGCACCATCAGGTCACCAACCCTTGATTGGCACCATCAGGTCACTAACCCCTTGATTAGCACCATCAGGTCACCAACCCCTTGATTAGCACCATCAGGTCACTAACCCTTGATTAGCACCATCAGGTCACCAACCCTTGATTAGCACCATCAGGTCACTAACCCTTGATTAGCACCATCAGGTCACTAACCCCTTGATTAGCACCATCAGGTCACTAACCCCTTGATTAGCACCATCAGGTCACTAACCCTTGATTAGCACCATCAGGTCACTAACCCCTTGATTAGCACCATCAGGTCACTAACCCCTTGATTAGCACCATCAGGTCACTAACCTCTTGATTAGCACCATCAGGTCACCAACCCTTGATTAGCACCATCAGGTCACCAACCCTTGATTAGCACCATCAGGTCACTAACCTCTTGATTAGCACCATCAGGTCACTAACCTCTTGATTAGCACCATCAGGTCACCAACCCTTGATGAGCACCATCAGGTCACTAACCCTTGATTAGCACCATTAGGTCACCATCCCCTTGATTAGCACCATCAGGTCACTAACCCCTTGATTAGCACCATCAGGTCACCAACCCCTTGATTAGCACCATCAGGTCACTAACCCCTTGATTGGCACCATCAGGTCTCCAACCCCTTGATTAGCACCATCAGGTCACCAACCCTTGATTAGCACCATCAGGTCCTTGATTAACACCATCAGGTCTCCAAGCCCTTGATTAGCACTATCAGGTCACCAACTCCTTGATTAGCACCATCAGGTCACCAACCCCTTGATTACCACCATCAGGTCTCCAAGCCCTTGATTAACACCATCAGGTCTCCAAGCCCTTGATTAACACCATCAGGTCTCCAAGCCCTTGATTAACACCATCAGGTCTCCAAGCCCTTGATTAACACCATCAGGTCTCCAACCCCTTGATTACCACCATCAGGTCTCCAAGCCCTTGATTAACACCATCAGGTCTCCAAGCCCTTGATTAACACCATCAGGTCTCCAAGCCCTTGATTAACACCATCAGGTCACCAAGCCCTTGATTAGCACCATCAGGTCACCAACCCCTTGATTAGCACCATCAGGTCACCAACCCCTTGATTAACACCATCAGGTCTCCAAGCCCTTGATTAGCACTATCAGGTCACCAACTCCTTGATTAGCACCATCAGGTCACCAACCCCTTGATTACCACCATCAGGTCTCCAAGCCCTTGATTAACACCATCAGGTCACCAACCCCTTGATTAGCACCATCAGGTCACCAACCCCTTGGTTAACACCATCAGGTCTCCAAGCCCTTGATTATCACAAGCCCTTGATTAACACCATCAGGTCTTGATTAACACCAAGCCCTTGATTAACACCATCAGGTCTCCAAGCCCTTCCTTATTACTATACAGAGCTGTGATGTGTGTCATATTCATGTGAATACTGTGTTCAGGGCAAACTGAGCGGTCTGTGTGGGAACTTTGACCTGAGGACGGTCAATGAGATGAGGACACCAGAGAACATAGACTCTGCCACGCCTCAGGAGTTTGGCAACAGCTGGACGGCAGCTGAGGCAAGTTTCAAACCCCCACGGTCTATTCTCAGTGGATAGTGTGTGTGTATTTGTCTGTGTGTGTGTGCGTGTGCGTGTGTTCATACATGATGCAGGTGTCTATTGTCAGTCTTCTAACGTTAGATTTGTGTGTGTCCAGTGTGTTAACAGCCCAGACATCAGACACCCCTGCAGTCTGAACCCCCTGAGGGAGCCGTTCTCCAAGAGGCAGTGTGGAGTCCTGCTCAGCGAGGTCTTCCTGGTCTGCCACCCGGTGGTGAGTATGGAGTATGACAGCCAGCAGCTCAACCAATGGAGGGAGGTTGTGTTGCTGAGTGTGCGAGTGGGTATGCATACGCATGTGGATATCTGTTTCTGGATATGTGTGTGTGCGTGTGTGTTTACGTCTGTGTGTGCGTGTATGTGTGTGTGTGTGTTTACGTGTGTGTGTGTGTATGTGTGTGTGTGTGCAGAAGAACATGTGTGTCTATACTGTGACATGCAGTTTCCCCCCCTGCTGTTTCAGCTGTCTGTGTTGATGAGTGCTGGGAGTGGTGTGTGAGGGGGGCGGGTTGGTTCTGCTATTTGAGTCACCTCCCAAAGGCCGTTTGACTCACTGTAAAGCACAGACATGAATCAGGATCTTACTGTCTTACTGTAGGCTGTCTCACAGATCTGTCTCACAGGGCGGCAGGGTAGTCTAGTGGTTAGATCGTTGGACTAGTAACCGGAAGGTTGCGAGTTCAAACCCCTGAGCTGACAAGGTACAAAATCTGTTGTTCTGCCCTGAACAGGCAGTTAAACCTACTGTTCCCAGGCCGTCATTGAAAATAAGAATTTGTTCTTAACTGACTTGCCTAGTTAAATAAAGGTAAAATAAAATAAAATAAAAAATCTCTGTGTGGGTTGATGTTACTGTGGCTGTTAGTATTACTGGGGCTTCTCTAAAGCCTGACATACACATTACATTACATAGCCCCCTATCCTATATAACCATAACATATACCCTATCTCTATATAACCCCTATCTCTACATAACCCCTCCACCCTCTATAACCCCTATCCCTATATAACCCCTATCCCTCTGCATAACCCCCTACCCTCTGTCAGTTGGTCTGCTGTCCTATCTTTCTCCACATTACATAACCCTCTATCTCTATATAATTCCCTATCTCATATAATCTCTCATTCTCTATATAACCTCATTCTATATAACCCCTATCTCTATAAATTCCCCTATCTCTTCTATATAACCCTCATTCTCATATAACCTCTTTACTTCTTCTGTCAGTTGGTTCGTCTCATTCTTTCCATATTATATAAACTTTCATCTTCTATATACCCCTTTATCTCATATAAATTCCTCTATCTCTATATAACCCCTATCTCTATAACCCCTATCTCTATATAGCTCTATCTCCTTTCATAACTCCTCATCTCTATATAACCCCCTGTATTCCTATATAACTCCTCATCTCTAAGTATAAATTTCTATCTCTATATAACTCCTTTCATTCCTACATTACATAACCCCTATCCTCTACATAACCCCTATCCTCTACATAACCCCCTATCCTCTATATAACCCCTATCCTCTGTCAGCTGGTCTACTGTCCTATCTCTTCTCCACATTACATAACCCCTATCCTCTACATAACCCCCTATCCTCTACATAACCCCTACCCTCTACAAAAACCCCTATCCTCTATCTCTACTCCACATTACATTACAAAACCCACTGTTCCTCTACAAAACCCCCTATCCTCTATCAGCTGGTCTACTGTCCTATCTCTTCTCCACATTACATAACCCCCTATCCTCTACATAACCCCCTATCCTCTGTCAGCTGGTCTGCTGTCCTATCTCTTCTCCACATTACAGGCTGTTAGTTATATCAGGCTGTGTGTTGTATCAGGCTGTTAGTTATATCAGGCTGTGTGTTGTATCAGGCTGTTAGTTATATCAGGCTGTGTGTTGTATCAGGCTGTGTGTTGTATCAGGCTGTGTGTTATATCAGGCTGTGTGTTGTATCAGGCTGTGTGTTGTATCAGGCTGTGTGTTATATCAGGCTGTGTGTTGTATCAGGCTGTGTGTTGTATCAGGCTGTGTGTTATATCAGGCTGTGTGATATATCAGGCTGTGTGTTGTATCAGGCTGTGTGTTGTATCAGGCTGTGTGTTGTATCAGGCTGTGTGTTGTATCAGGCTGTGTGTTGTATCAGGCTGTGTGTTACATCAGGCTGTTAGTTGTATCAGGCTGTGTGTTGTATCAGGCTGTGTGTTGTATCAGGCTGTGTGTTGTATCAGGCTGTTAGTTATATCAGGCTGTTTGTTGTATCAGGCTGTGTGTTATATCAGGCTGTGTGTTGTATCAGGCTGTTAGTTGTATCAGGCTGTGTGTTACATCAGGCTGTGTGTTGTATCAGGCTGTTAGTTATATCAGGCTGTGTGTTGTATCAGGCTGTTAGTTATATCAGGCTGTGTGTTGTATCAGGCTGTGTGTTACATCAGGCTGTGTGTTGTATCAGGCTGTTAGTTATATCAGGCTGTTTGTTGTATCAGGCTGTTAGTTATATCAGGCTGTTTGTTGTATCAGGCTGTGTGTTGTATCAGGCTGTTAGTTATATCAGGCTGTGTGTTGTATCAGGCTGTTAGTTATATCAGGCTGTGTGTTGTATCAGGCTGTGTGTTGTATCAGGCTGTGTGTTGTATCAGGCTGTGTGTTGTATCAGGCTGTGTGTTGTATCAGGCTGTGTGTTGTATCAGGCTGTGTGTTGTATCAGGCTGTGTGTTGTATCAGGCTGTGTGTTGTATCAGGCTGTGTGTTGTATCAGGCTGTGTGTTATATCAGGCTGTGTGTTGTATCAGGCTGTGTGTTGTATCAGGCTGTGTGTTGTATCAGGCTGTGTGTTGTATCAGGCTGTGTGTTGTATCAGGCTGTGTGTTATATCAGGCTGTGTGTTGTATCAGGCTGTTAGTTATATCAGGCTGTTTGTTGTATCAGGCTGTGTGTTGTATCAGGCTGTGTGTTGTATCAGGCTGTTAGTTATATCAGGCTGTTTGTTGTATCAGGCTGTGTGTTGTATCAGGCTGTTAGTTATATCAGGCTGTGTGTTGTATCAGGCTGTTAGTTATATCAGGCTGTTACTACCATATCCCTATGCTAGTGGACAACAGTCTTCAAGGTTCCTTCCTGTCTCCCCCTGTCCAGGTGGACGTGACATGGTTCTATATGAACTGCCTGGCTGATACGTGCGGCTGTAGTCGCGGTGGGGACTGTGAGTGTTTCTGTACCAGCGTGGCAGCCTACGCCCACCGATGCTGTCACCAAGGTGTCACCGTGGACTGGCGATCCCCGTCGATCTGCCGTAAGTCTGCGGCTATGAGCGGGCAATGAGTGGCCACCGGGCAGGCACCGGGCACACTACCCATTCAATGGGTGGTATGGGAGTGTGTGGGACCATCTGAAATGGCATTCTGTTTTCAGGCAAATGCCCCTGAACAAGGCAGTTAACCCACTGTTCCTAGACCAGTTAACCCACTGTTCTTAGACCAGTTAACCCACTGTTCCTAGGCCAGTTAACCCACTGTTCCTAGACCAGTTAACCCCACTGTTCTTAGACCAGTTAACCCACTGTTCCTAGACCAGTTAACCCCACTGTTCCTAGACCAGTTAACCCACTGTTCCTAGACCAGTTAACCCACTGTTCTTAGACCAGTTAACCCACTGTTCCTAGGCCAGTTAACCCACTGTTCCTAGACCAGTTAACCCCACTGTTCTTAGACCAGTTAACCCACTGTTCCTAGGCCAGTTAACCCACTGTTCCTAGACCAGTTAACCCACTGTTCTTAGACCAGTTAACCCACTGTTCCTAGGCCAGTTAACCCACTGTTCCTAGAC